>NW_026057579.1:1184654-1250790 GCF_023721935.1 Panthera uncia
GTCATCATTTCAGGGAAGACGGTGGCTTCTGTAGCCTAAGGTGGCTTCAGAGAATGCAGGAGACCTGGAAAATGTCTTCTGTGTCCCTCCCCGACCACGGACGTTGTTTCCCCTGGTTGTTTCCTGCAAGTCTTCTGACAGAAGGCAGACCCGACAACAGAAAGGGACCGTGAACTTCTCCAACTGGCCCAGGCCTCACGCAGCAGCATGGCCAAACCAGGACTAGTGGTTTAGCTACTGAGCACATCATCCTGGAAGTGCCCCCGACATCTGTCCTACCAAACGGTAACAAGGAACCAGAATCAGGCATTCAGGACTCTCATCAAAGGAGTGACCTCCATTCTCCTTCCACTTAATTACCTGGTATTCTGTGTGCAGTAGACATGGACAGAGTTTTTACAAATTAAATAACGTTCTTAAAATTCAATAAAACATCATTACATACAAGTCTCTTTGAAAAGTCTTTCCCATTCAATTCTCAAAATTAACTTACAAAAGTTTGTGCAAAAACACTGACCTCAAATAAATAGGTGGGGGGGGGGGCAAAGTGGGAAGAGCTAAACTTTTTTTTTTTTTAAATTAAAAGTTAAAAACACCAGCTGCACTTCAAAGTATTTGCAGGATGAAATGGATCAAGAAGGCTAGGAAAAACAGCCTTCAGAGTCAGAGCTGCATTTTCAAGTGAGGTTTCTCTGTGTTCAGAATTCACAATGGATGCCTCCACTGAGGTCCTTCACCACGCCCTCTTTGACCAGCTTTAGGAGGAACCTGGTCTCTGTTGTCACATTATGCATGGTCTGAAAGTTCATGGCAGCCATGCAGAGATTGTCAAAGTAGTGCAAAGGTGTTTTGGGTTGATTGAGGTCATATCCGAAGCCTGCCAAACTGACTTCATCACACAGATGTGTGGCTAAGACAACAGCAATTACACCAATGGTGGGGACATTCTGAAAAAAAAGGAAAAGACAAAACAAGGCTTAGGAGCACAATTCATTGATTTCCAAGGGGTATCCATGCTCTGCAGAGTAACACAGGCTGCTCTGGGGGCCACAAGTTTAGACATGACATGGTTTTACAGATCCCAGAATCCTGAAGTCGGACTTCCTGCCCAAGTCAGGGATTTACACTCTAAAACATGGTCTGTGATGTGGACACTTTTCACACACCACCAAGAGGTGGCTTGGCAGTTACTGTACCAAGCTAAACAGTGTTCCTTCTAAGCCTTCTTCCTACTGGTCCTACATGTACTGACCGGAACTGCAAAAACAAGTTCATTTCTTTTCTTACACGACACGCATCTAGAAGGTCTAGGTATCTAGAAGGTCTGTCCGTTCTGGAATCAGTGGTCACAGGACCTTCCACAGTCTTTCTTGGGACCTGTTTCTGGAGTTGGGCCCTTCCCTGCGGGCTCCTGTGGACAGTCTCTGCCAGAGAACACAGCAGCTTCAGTTCTTGCCAGTGAAGACTGAGTTCACGGCTTATCTGAAGCTACCTCCCACCCAAGGCCAACACTCCTGGCAAATAAAACACTTCCAGGTCATTTTTCACATGTATAGCTGCTAAGCCAGGTTCTGCCCACCCTCGATTTGGGCAATTTTTAGGCCCCAGTTAAGGGTCTCCACATTTGTTCCTCCCAAAACATTATCCTATGGACTTTGGCCTAGTGCGCCAAATGTCTGAACCATTCTGGATTCTGACTGAATCGCCACTCTGCCACCCTCCTGTCCACCATCTTTCCACTTGCAAATCGGGAATCGTGCTTTCTGTATCTCTGTCCCAGTTTTGGGTGAAGACAGTACACAGGGCAGAGAGAAATACAGAAAGCCTTAAGCTGTCTAAGCACCAGCCGAAGGCCACTGCTGACCCGCAAATGACATTCTGTTGTATGGTTTTTCATGTAAATAAATATACCTACTTTGTTCATCCTACTTGGGTCTGTGGCTTCCAGAAACAACTCTCCTTTTCCGTAAACTGGAACAACAGCGAACCCTTCAAAGTTCATAGTTTAATCAGGATTAAGGAGCTTCTACTAAGCTCATCATTTGTCAAAAGCCACCTCTTGCTCCTTGGTGTGTTGCATCTACGTCACTCATTAAAAAGAAACTCAACAGTCACTGAATTCAAGAGAAATTAACCCAAAGGAAGACTTTCTGCTGTTTAGCCATAAGACCCTACGGCAGTGTCCTGTCTTACCCTGTGGCCAGCGTGGCACCTAGCAGGTCGGGAAAACTCAATCAGGGTTTACAGGAGGAGTGTATGAAGTCAACTGCTCATAGGGGCAAGTATATGGAGAGAAACTCAGAAACTATCAAAAACCACTCAGAGGGGTAGAGCGTTTGACTGCAAAAACCACTCAGAGCATGTTACCTACAGAACATATCCCCTAAGATCATACCTCTTTTTTTTTTTTTTTTTAATATATGAAATTTACTGTCAAATTGGTTTCCATACAACACCCAGTGCTCATCCCAAAAGGTGCCCTCCTCAATATCATACCTCTTAATCCAGCAGACTTCCCTGTCTGCTGGAAGGGCCTATGCGTGAGGAAGTTCCTGACAATGCAGTTTGTTGTCCATTTTCAAGCTTTTCCCTATGTATCTCTGTACACACATTGTTATTTTTATTTTTTAAAGTTTTTATTTATTTATTTTGAGAGTGAGAGTGCATGCATGATCGAGCAGAGGGACAGAGAGAGAGAGGGAGAGAGAGAATCCTAAGCAAGCTCCATGCTGCCAGTGCAGAACCCCATGCAGGGCTCAATCCCACAAACCATGAGATCATGACCTGAGCCAAAATCAAGAGTCAGATGCTCAACTGACAGAGCCAGCCACGTAACCCTCTAATTTTCTTATAATAAGATTTTTTAGAGTAAAATTGCTGGGTCAAGACTATTCACATTTAAAGCTGATATCTACTGCCAAAATACCATCCAGAAAAAGTACCAACTTATAATTCTATCTGTATTCCTGCCAAAGAAGGACATTATCAAGCTTTTAAATCTTTGCTAAGAAAATAGGAAAAAAATGTCATTGTGGCTCTAATGTACTTTTATTTGATTACTGGTGAAATTGAACATTTTATCATGTACTCCTTGGCAGTATAAATTTCTTCCTTTGTGAAATGTCTGTTCATATCTTTCCCTCATTTTTTAAATTGGCCCATCTTTTCTTTTTGCTGTAATAAGATCATTCTGTACTTTGAGAGTATTTACTATCATACATATGATAAAATTTCCCCCACTTATTCTATGTTCTAACTTTGTTTCTGATACCATTTGCTGTTCAGTAATTTCATATTTTATTGGAAGTAAATCTGCTCATTTTTGAAAGGTTACTTCTTCAATAAAAATCTACACAAACCACAAATGAGCATTTGCCTATGTCTAAAAAATATGATGGAATTTAATAAAGAAACAGGGCAGTTGAGAAGATAGAGAAATCGAAAGGTATTGAAAGATACTTGAATATATTTATAGTAAAACCTCTTCATAACTTAAGAATCTCGCCAAAGTCTATGTAAGTCTTTTTTTTTTTTTAACTGCTTTGTTAAAATTGATGCTAACAGGGGCACCTGGGTGGCTCAGTCGGTTGAGCATCCGACTTCAGCTCAGGTCATGATCTCTCGGTCTGTGAGTTTGAGCCCCACGTCAGGCTCTGTGCTGACAGCTCAGAGCCTGGAGCCTGCTTCGGATTCTGTGTCTCCCTCTCTCTCTGCCCCTCCCCCACTCATGTTCTGTCTCTGTCAAAAAATAAATAAACGTTAAAAAAATTAAAAAAAAATTGATGCTAACAGGCTAAAAGTTTTAAGTCCACGTTCTGGGGGAACGAATGTGCTCCCAGGTGGGCAAGAGCAGCTAAAGCAACCTATTCTATAGTGAACCGGATCATGGACCCTGATAGCTGCTGCCAGGGGGGCAGGGCCACTATCCTCTGCGAGGGAAAAAAGGAACCATTTTCTGACCAGAAAGACTGGTCCTGGCCATGCTCCTGCAGTGGGCAGAAACTACGTGGCCCTCCCCAGGGATGGGAGAGCAGGAAAGCACCCGAGAGGGCAGACGCCTGAGAAAAACGGCAGCCTGCCAAGGGAAGAGCTTCAGCTGTGTTCATGGCTCAAGCCTGGGGCTGGAGCCAGAGTTGGGGTTAGCGGTTACCGATCACAGTAAAGAACTGGGTTTTTGTTTGAAGGAGCCTATTTAGGTATTTGTTTTTCCTATGAAACACAGAATTCTTCCTTTAGAGTTTACATAGGTGTTTTAAAGAACATTTTTAATTAGAATTTGATTCATAGGGCAAACAGAAGAGTCTGCTCATCTGCCTATTGGTTGACCACATCTAAGAGCCTAGCTCAATGTTTGCAAACTGTGACCCTGACCAGCCCCAGGTATCTCCTGGGCAATATCTCAGGCTCTCAGTGTGAGCAGCAGCACTGGCCCCCATTTCCAAATTCCTTGCTTTCCTTCATATGGGGAGATTTTGCTTGGAAGTTTGTTTAAGGAAGGGGTGCCTGGGTGGCTCAGTCGGATGAGTGTCTGACTCTTGATTTTTGGCTCTGGTCATGGTCCCAGGGTCGTGGGATCAAGCCCTGATTCAGGCTCTGTGCTGAATGTGGAGCCTGCTTGAGATTCTCTCTCTCTCTCTCTCTCTCTCTCTCTCTCTCTCTCTGCCCCTCTCCCCTACTTGCACTCTTTCTCACTCTCAAAAAAACAATTTTAATTTTTTAAAATTAAAAAAAAAATTTTTTTTTAATTAAAACAATTTTTAAAGCTGTGATTTCCAGCTTTTAAAAAAGTGTTTTAAAGACACAGGCTTAGCTATTCGGATCGTAAAGAAATAGGTGATAAAGCCATTGCCACCTCCCTGGTGGCAGCACAGGCTAAATGCGGGTAAAGAATCCCTACTGCAGTGAACAGCCAATATAGTGCAAAGGTTCTCAAATTAGGCTGCAAAATAATGTCACCCAGGGGGCTTTGACAGTCCCAATGTACAGACCACCACACAGAATAATTAAGCAGAAAGTGTGGGATGAGACCCAAGCATCAACTGAAAAGCACTGCTCTGGGGGGCGAACTTTATTTACCATCACCTGTAAAGTGAAGATAAATGTCAATTTTCGCTTAAGCAGCGCACAGAGTTAAAAATGTAAAGAACTTTTCAGACCACCAAAGTGTCTTTCAGTGTCCTCCAGCAGTTAGTTATATGGAGTCACCGACTAGGAATACCTTAAATAACATCTCAGGGACCTAAGTGTTAACGTGTTGACTGTACTGAAGACAGGAGTCACCAGGGGAAAGGCCAGGTAAACAATGAGGAGCCCTGAAGTCAAGATGCAGAATAGGAAACACACACGGAGCATCTATCTGCTCAGTGACTACATTTCTACACTGGATGACTCTTCTGGGTATACAGCTGAGCCCAAGTGAAAGTTGTACAGCTGTCTCCCTTCCAACACAGAGAAGAACAGTTAACTTTCAGTTGCAACAATACCTTATCTCGGCCCCAGAACCTTGACTGCGGCTCTGAGTACTGAAGGATGTCAAAGGCAGTCTCTTTGATAATAACTGGATTCAAAATCCTGAAATGTTTTGGCTGTAGTGGGATTTTTTCCGCCACCTGCTTCCAAAAGAAGAGTCGCACCCAAAATGGCTAAGGAAAGAAGGCAGGCAATCATTAGGGGTATTTAATAAGGTTATCCCACCAGCAGCAGGTGAGAACACACCCCTGCTAATCAGCCCAGAGTTATGGCGTGACCCCATGTGGGCTTGTCTGCTGCATTTGACAGCAAAGTCACCGAGATCTATGTGAATCCAAGAACTCAACTCAAAGTAGCCACCCCGAAGGACCCGATTTACGAACGTGGTGTTGGACAAGAGGACGAAGGGCAGCGTCGGCTCTGGTTTCCATGGGGAGGAAATTCCCCAGGGAATGACCTGAGATGGTAAGCCTTTTTAGGATTGAAAGGCATCGTTTGTCCCTGGGGAGACCAGGTGAACAGATCCTATTTAAGGGTATTAAGTGTACGAGTGACCCACTCCGACCAGGCCCTCACCCTGCGTCCTCTCCATGGCTTTGCTCTATCTGTCTAGTCCTGTGAAGTCTTCTGGAAACTGAAAGTTATTTCATAGGTGCTTCATCTTCCAACTAGGTCGACTTCTACACAACAGAAAGTCCACATCATAACCTATGCAAAATCAGGCTTTGCAGATACAAATTCTCCATCACATGGAGCTTATGTGAAAAGTGTAATATATCCTATTAATTTTGCAGACGGCTAGTTTGTGTGTATATAGATAGTTGGCTCCTAGAATCTATTTCAGCATCATGGGTAGGACCATAAAGTAATGTGATCAATTATTACAACAAACAAAAGGGCATATGACCAAGTGAGGGCCATTTCCTCAACATCTGCCCCTTTGGAATTCTGTGAATTTCCTCCAACAAGGGGACCACCTATCAGAGCATTTTTAGAGAATCTCTTTGGGAATATTCCTCAAACGTTTTGTATATATTCTTTTGAAAATCCTCCACAGTGGTTTATACTCATCCAAGTAAGTCTAATTTCTCGATTAGCCAAAAGGCATGTAAACTCAAGTCTGGTGAGTAAGGTAGGTGATCACTAGTAACAATTTTGGTTCAAAACTTGATTTTCCCATTTAAGTAATGATCACAGTTTCTACATGTGACGTAACCTTAAATTCTGAAAGTAATTCTCAACAAGGAGTACTGCTGCGTTTCTACAAAGGGAGTAGTTATTTTAGAGACACCACAAAAGTACAGTTGATCCTTGAATGATGTGGGGGTTAGGGCACCACCACCCTATCCCCGCATAGTTGAAATCCACATATAACTTTTTTTTTTTAAGTAGGCTCCATGCCCAGCGTGGAGCCCAATGGGGGCCTTGAACTCACAACCCTGAGATCAAGACCTGAGCTGAGATCAAGAGTCGGACGCTTAACCGACTGAGCCACCCAGGTGCCCCCACAGATAACTTTGGACTCTCCGAAAGCTTAACTGAGAGCTTACTGTTGACCAGAAGCTTTACTGATAATATAAACAGTCGATTAACACATCTTTTGTATGTTATATGTATTATATATTATATTATATTATATTATGTTATTACAGTAAAGTAAGCTAGAGAAAAGGAAATGTTATTAAGAAAATCTTAAGGAAGACAAAGTATATTTACAATACTATACTGTATTTACTGAAAACAATCTGTGCATAAGTGCACCCACGCAGTTCGAACCCACACTGTTCAGGGGTCAACTGTATGTATGCCACTGTGTTTGTTTAAAAAATAAAAGTCTGTAATTACACTTAGAGACCCCTCCACTTCTTATGAAAGAATACTAGATGGCTGAGTTTCTAGTGCTTACCAGGGTTTCATTTTTCACCATTGCTTGAAGCCAGTTGAAGTCAACACTCTTAAATAAAACAGCAACAAACAAGTCATGGGAATAATAGTCAAGGTCAGACAGTGGCGCACCCTCTGGGTAAGTCATCCTTATGGTAGTTTTATTACCAACATGCTCTGAATATCCCTCAACTGGTGCACTGTTTAACCTATTTAAATAAAAAGGAAAAGATAAATTGACAAAGCAAGCCATCAACCCTCTTATCATATCATACAAAGTCCCTGCACTGCGTCCCCTGCATTTTTAGGACTGGGAGTGGCTGTGGGTCCGGAGGAAGGCATCCCTCCCAGCAGCCTTGCGTTGAGGGACACCCATACCTCAACTCTGAATGTCAAGCAATCCCATGTAGTCCTGCCATTTCAAGCTAATCCAACATATTATATTTTAGGCTTTCTCTGGGCACCAGTGATGTTGCCTTGAAAGCTTCCCACTGTGTTCAGATATGAGGGGTTCTTGCCAGGAATTCAAAAAGATAAGCAGAAAGGAAACCTAGAAACCAGGGCAAGGCAGACACAAACCACACTTAGACCGACAGGGTCAGGACCAAGGAGGGCAATAGGCCCAGGTGCATCCTTAAAGCAAGGATTTGGGACACTTACAACTGTCAGATCAACAAAGGCTCTTACCAGGCTCGTTGTTTGGGGGCAAATTGTAAGAATTCTTCTGAAAGCAAACTGACCCAGTTAAAGAGTTTCGTAATCTCAAAAAATGTCTGTTTGGTTCTTCCCCTGTATTATCACACCTGTATCCCAACTTCCTTCTCTATTCCGCTGCCACTTCTTCTAGATCTGATACCTACCTCTGGATTATCATAAGATATTATTAGACACGATGACTAAATGCAAGGCATGCCCCTGAGGTGGTTATTTTTTCCCATTTCTTATTTTAAAATAAAGGACATTATCAGTGTGGCTGGTGAAATCTGATAAGGATGTAGACAGCGTCTAAATTTTATCGATGTTAATTTCCTGATTCTCAACATTGTTCCGTGGTTCTGCAGTTCTATAATAGAATGAATGCCCTTGTTCTTGGGAAATACACACTGACTTGTTTAGGGGTAAAGGGGCTTGATATTTGCAACTATCAAAGGGTTCGGAAGAGTAACGGGAGAGAGAGAGAGAGAGAGAGAGAGAGAGAGAGAGAGAGAGAGAATTATAAAGCAATGTGATAAAGCATTACAGGTTGGAGAATCTGGGGGGAAGGGTGAATGCGAGTTCTCTGTACTATTCCTGCAACTTTTCTGTTAAATTTGAAATTGTTTCAAACCGAAAAGTTAACCTGCAAAGGCTTCTTCACTGATATTCTCCCTCATCATCAGGCTAAGCAACCCTTTCTCTATCCCTAGCACTCAGTGGCCTCCCAATGCCCACACATGAAGTCCCTGTTCCCCAGTCTGGTGATGTGTGGGCCACCACTGGGCATCGGGCCACCTTCCAGCCCCTTTCCCACTCTCCCAGCCTCTCCCTCCTCCTGCCAGGGTGGGGGGCTCCACACCTAAGATCTCCCCACCTACCTCCTCCCTGAAGAGCCAAATCCCACTGCTCTGCAAGGCCAGCCCAGGGCCACCCTTCACTCCCGCCACACCTCTCCTCTGGCCCAGAGTGTGCACTGCCTGCAACTCCTGGCTTCTCTCTTCTTCTCTTCCTGTATCCCAGTCACAGACCAGTAGATGGGCATGGGGTCCCGTCTGCCTCCCCAGTGCTGCCTGTGCACGCATCTTTCAGCTGATCACGCAGAACCGGGGATTAGGTTCTGGAAGCCTCATACCCTGCATGTGGACTGTTTGTGTCCTGCCCGGACCCTGGGCCCTGCAGTGCCTCAAGGTGCTCATCTATGATGCCAACAGTGATGGCTCCACTGAGGAACAAGAACATCTAAAGCAGACAAGGTAGTGTCTGGCACACAGAAGCATTCAATGAAAGGCAGGGGCTATATCCTTCTTCACCCCAACATTTATAACCCTGGAGGCCCCACTCCTACCCCCCCACCTCACATCATTCCTGCTCTCTGGCTGCTGGGGCCCATGGCACCCCTTCTGCCTTAAAACTATGTTCTTGGGGCTCCTGGGTGGCTCAGTCGGTTAAGCGTCCAACTTCAGCTCAGGTCATAATCTCATGGCTCATGAGTTCAAGTCCGTGTCCAGCTCTGTGCTGACAGCTCAGAGCCTGGAGCCTGCTTCGGATTCTGTGTCTTCCTCTCTCTATGCCCCTCCCCTGCTTGTGCTCAGTCTCTCAAAAATAAATAAAACATTAAGAAAAAAAAAATCTAGATTCTTAACTATTTCTTCTATCTTGGCTCTTACAAAAGTCTGATTCATTCCCACAAACACTTTACACCCCCTGTCCTCTCCTCCAGAGCCCCCGTCTATCCTACAAATTCTCCAAACAGAGCTGCTAACATCCATTGAGCCTTTACCCCAAGCCCGACACTAAATGCTTTACCCTAAGTTCTAAGTGCTTTACATCTGTGAACTCATTTTGTCTTTATGTAAGCCTATGAGGTACATACTATTATTTCCTCCATCTATAGATGAGGAAACAGAGGCACAGGACAGTTAGGAAACTTGCCTGAGATCACAGCTACTGGGGACAAAGGCATTATGCGAACATACCACTTTTAGACTCAGAATATCTGAAATGGATCTTGTTATACTCCCTCACTAACCAGAGATTTTTTTCTCCAACTACTCCGCTTCTGACAGCAGTTCTGCTAACACCTGAGACCCCAGACTAGAAATCCTGGCATCCCTTACCATTAATTGTCAAGCTGTCAGGAAGTTCCC
The DNA here is from genome assembly GCF_023721935.1 of Panthera uncia. Classification (NCBI taxonomy): domain Eukaryota; kingdom Metazoa; phylum Chordata; class Mammalia; order Carnivora; family Felidae; genus Panthera; species Panthera uncia. Next base: position 1,194,851 of record NW_026057579.1, read on the forward strand.
CAATTTACTTTCTCAATATATCTCCCGGATTTGATCCTTCAGTCTCCATTTCCACTTTTTCTGCCTCACACCAGGCCCGCACACTGCGTGCACGGACTACAAACTCAACACCCAGTCCCCAGCCCTCGCCTGCCCTGCCTTTGGTCAAATCCACACGCTCCTGCTGAGCAAATCTGATGAAGGCCCAGCATGCCTTCATCATGCTCCTGGTTCTACACATCCTTCAGATGGGGAGAATTTATCAAAATGTATCAAGAGCCTTAAAAATATTCGAGTATCTTTAAGCCAACAATTCTGAGAATTCTTGGAAAGGAAATAATCAGAGATAAAGACATAAGTATGAGAATGTGCAAGGCATTTTCACAATAACAAAGAAACTGAAAAATTCTAAATGTCCACAACAGAACAGCTAAATAACTTCTGATACTCTCATTTAGAGGAACGGTAAGTACTTGGAAGAGTTAATTTTCTAAGAAATATTTAATGACCTCAGAAACTGTTCATAATATTAGATTAAAAAAGCAAAATACTTTATAAGAATATAAATGCACTCATTAGTATGTGTATAGAACAAAAGTGGAAAAAACACAGCAAATTAATAGTGGTTGGTTATTTGTGCTATGAGTGGTTATTTTCTTTCTTACATTTTCCTGTATTTTTTTTTTTTAATCTTCAAGAATGAGCACATTTTACTTTTACGATCAGGAAAACAATTTTCAGTTGGCTAAACCAGAGAGAATCTAGGATGAACGGAGTTCAGACTGTGTGCTCCCCACGATCCCTCCAGCACTGCTCGTGGGGTGCACCTACACCGAGCCCTGCTCCCCAAAGCCAGGCATCTCACTAGCTCACCCCCCAACACCACGTCCACTTCCTGGCTCTGCCTCACCCAGGCTTCCTCCTGAATCTACCCAGTCTTCCAAACCTCACCTCCTCTGTAAAGGTTCTGCCATATTAGGGTTGATACGGCGCAGTTTGGGGACATCCAATCATTTCAGGTTTGTGTCTCAACTCCTCAAGCAGTAAATCCCCTGCAGGCAGGGGCCTGCAGCACTTCCTGCACCCCTCACTGGCACTACACCAACAGCAGTGAACTGAACTTTAGAGGTGAACCCATGTACCTTATCACAACATCAAACTGGTTCAGGGCATGGCCCAGTGCTAGTCCGTGCAGTATCCCGCCGCTTCCGATAACCACACAACGCCTACAGCTCTTTGCTTTTAAGTGTTCAGGCATGTCGTGCTCAGGCAATATCTCCAAGAGGCTCTGGACTTGGCTGGAGAACCTCCGGAATCCAAAAGGAGGATCGTACTTGTACTCGGCTTCATTCACTTTGGGGGCCTCTTTCACGAAAGGCGGTAAGTCCATGCTGTACCTGTGCTCAAACAACTGCGCCATGGACTTCTTCGCAAACTTTGGTCGGCATTCCTTTTGCAAGACTTGCTGAGCATATTTCTGAGCTCTCTGGAATGAAATCACACCAGGCTGAGTTTAAAAAAAAAACCTCTCAGGCATCAGAAATACCCTCTTACAGATGACACTGTGTCCTGGGATGTCTGATAAAGCTCCCTGTAGATTACTGTCTTTCAGCACAAAACATCTCCCTTTTAGAGTTAATTTGTGGTCAGAAACTTAAAGAAAAAAACCTGAGAGAATCACATAACAAGGAGATAAACTCAACAATATCTACACTTCATTATACAAGGAAAGCATGTCCTCATACCCCCACCTCCTATCTCTAGCCTGCCCTTGTTCCTAAAATAAATGTGGGGTGAAATACATACTCTGATGTATTTCATGTTTTTTTTTTTTTAATTTTTTTTTTTCAACGTTTTTTATTTATTTTTGGGACAGAGAGAGACAGAGCATGAACGGGGAGGGGCAGAGAGAGAGGGAGACACAGAATCGGAAACAGGCTCCAGGCTCCGAGCCATCAGCCCAGAGCCTGACGCGGGGCTCGAACTCACAGACCGCGAGATCGTGACCTGGCTGAAGTCGGACGCTTAACCGACTGCGCCACCCAGGCGCCCCTCATGTTTTATAAAAGCCCGACACAGGCTACAACATGGATGAACCTTGAGAACATTATACAAAGTGAAATAAGCCAGTCACAAAAGGACAAATACTGTTTGATTCCACTTCCATAAGATCTCTATAGTACTAAAATTCATAGAAACAGGAAGTAGAACGCTGGTTATTGGAGGCTGAGAGAGGGGCAGGTGGGAAGCTATTGTTTAATGGGTACAGAGTTTAGGTTTTGCAAGATGTAAAAGTTCTAGAAATCTGTTTCATAGCAGTGTGAATATAACATATCACACTTAACAGCACCATATTGCACATTTAAAAATGGCTGAGATGGTAAATTTTATGTGATTTTTACCACATTTTTAAAAAATCTCATGTATTTTAGGTTCCTGTCTAGCGGGATGAGAAACAGGCTTATTTACCTACCAGTTGGGGCAATGAGCTTCATACAGTCTGAAATGCAAGTTATTCTACATGTAACCAGGGAATAATGTCACATCAACATAGAAGTAGCTGGCCTTGGTTTTGTATACAATTTTCCTTGCACATTAATGCTTTGCCTCAATAAGGAACGACTGTTGGGGCACCTGGGTGGCTCAGTTGGTTGAGCGTCCGACTTCGGCTCAGGTCATGATCTCGCAGTTTGTGAGTTAGAGCCTGGCGTCGGGCTCTGTGCTGACAGGTCAGAGCCTGGAGCCTGCTTCGGATTCTGTGTCCCCCTCTCTGTCTGCCCCTCCCCTACTCATGCTCTGTCTCTGTCTCAGAAATAAACATTAAAAAATTTTTTTTAAATAATGAACGACTGTTGAATGCCAAATACTCTAGCCCAGATGAATGCAGCAACCCACGGAAGGACATGGGACAAAGGGCCATTCGTCCCAGTCTTTCCTCTTGGCTCAGTCTGGCCAAATTCTGCCTCCAAACTGTTTGGCAGGAAGTTCTCCCTCATCGCTGTACTTTTTGTCCTTATCTCCACATTCAGCAGCCTTGGCTCTGCCTTACCCCTCCTCCCACCAAGCTATCTTCTCACTCACACGCACATACAAACGCCTATGTGCATGAATGTATGGTGTCCTAGATTTGCTGGGATATTTATTTTTAGGACTGAACATGTCTTTTGAACTGCGTCCATACTATTATGAGGATCATTGTTGTATATAATTTTATTTTTTAAACTTTTTAATGTTTATTTATTTTTGAGAGAGCGAGTGAGCGAGAGAGAGCATGAGAGGAGGAGGGGCAGAATCCGAATCAGGCTCCAGGCTCTGAGCTGTCAGCACAGAGCCCAACATGGGGCTCGAACTCAGAGAGTACAAGATCATGACCTGAGCCAAAGTCAGAGACCCAGCTGACTGAGCCACCCAGGCGCCCCTGTTGTATATAACTTTAAATGTTTGCCTCACCTGTTATTTTTATTGTCTAATTTTTGTATAATAATTTTTTGTAGGAAAACTTCTATCTTACTACAGCAAAAGCCCCCACCCTCCCTTTTTAAATTACAGCTTCAAAAAGTTATTAGCATCTGGGAAGAGTACACTGTCTACATCTTGAGGATGCGGCCCTGTTTCTGAAAAGGTGAACTGACATTCTCTGAGTACAGATGCTGCTGCATACATTATGCCAGCCACTGCCTCGGCCTGTCGCTAGATCTCCAACACTTCACAAAATGGCCGTCAGTACCTTCACTGTGTGGGCTCAAGGAGGCATGGCCGGTAAGAGGGCTGGGCTGGTGTGCTAACCTGGTCCGATTACTTCCCAAATTCCTAAAACCACAGCCTCTGTCCACACAGAGCAGCACACAAACACCACCACTGAGAACAAGAGTTTAAAGACAAATTGGCACCTTCGTGAGGAATCGGCAGGAAAGCCAGGCAAGGACCAGTCGTGACCCCCAGTAGCACCGGAAGGAAGGCCTGCCAAGCCCATGTCACTGTGCACCCAGCAGGGACTTAACACCCCACCAGCAGGGGCAGGGCAAACAGAGAAGCCACACAGACCACACACATCTGACTCTAGACCCCAGGCCTGAGGGTTGTGAACAGCAAGTTTTAGAGGACAAAAGGCCAAAATGACATGTCAAGCATCTGGTTTTGCAGATCTCCTAGGATAGAAATGAACCTCTGAGAAGTGCCCAAAGAAACCCCGAGCAGACGAGTGATGGGCTCATGACTGGAAAGAGAAGTAGGTGATCAAGCCAGAAACCTGGGCTCGGCTCTCCTGAGCTGCCAAATTTTCTCTTTTAAAGTTTCATTTGGAAGGAGTGAAACTTCGTTCCATTTCCATTCTGGCAAAGAGCTCCACTTGAGGCTTCAGACTTAATTGTCTAGACTGGGGGCAGAGGACAAGGCCTAGTCATCACCTTGTGACGGGGACTGCGCCTGCCCTCACTCACCGCGGGTGCGATTACATCCGTCCCGGGTGAGCACATGCTCTGAACGCCACCAGAAATGTCTACAGCGACAGCAGTTCCTCTGCTCCTTTCGTTTCACCTCATTTAGAGGTGTGGACAGGCCCCGAGAAAGCCCCTGGGACCATTTCTTCTAACCAGAAGTTGTTCCAGCCTCTCCCCCACCTCCTCCACAGCTCGAATGAGAAAAGCCCGGGGAGGAGAACCTCGCCTCCCAGAGCCGTGATGAAAGAAGGGGCTGTGACCCTCCCCTGCCCTGCTGCAGAAAGCTCCAGAGCTGGAAGCCAGAGCAGGCAAGGACAGACGGACACAGAGGGGTCTGGCTGGCATTCATCCACTGGGAAGGATCACTGGGAGGACCACTGGGAAGCAGAGAACTGGCGACTGTTGAAAATATACAGAAACTCCCGCTTCTCTCAAATCAAGGCGTGGAAATGAGGGCTTCGGTGTTTTAACCGTCTTCCAGGCTGAGCTTGCCGGCTGCCCACAGCTAAGAATAAACAGACATCTGGTAGTTCCGACTGTCAGGGAGGTGGCGACTTGCCATGGAAAACCACAATGTGAAAATTCACTGAAGGGTATTTAAAAAATCAAAGTGATTTTCCTCGGCAGTCTCTGCTTTCATTTCTACTGCAGAATTTTTAGGATAATGGTCCTCCAAATAGAAGTAAATGGCATAATTCTTAGTAAAAGGCAATGTTCTCTTTTAGTCCTTTACGTCGAGGACAGGGCACGGCACTGAGGTTGGAGGAGGGTTTCGGGGCTAGAGCTCACCAAACCTGGGTAGGAGCCCAATGCAGCCACAGACCACGTGAGCTGAGGGCATGGGCTACCTTATGACGCTTTCAATGCCAGATGTGTACCAGGCTGGTGCTGGCCTCTTCCTCCCAGGGGCTGCTCTGACGCCCACAGCATTACGCACTCTGCCTGAAACATGTGAGAACAGCCGTAGGAGAACCGTGAGCAAAGCTACTGCCACATGTAACTCACACTGAAGTCAACCATCTGTAACTCCTACCCAGCTAAAAAAGTAGGGCAAAATCTGAATAACTGAGTCACAGAAAGAGTACCACAGTAAAAACTCAGACAGTCAGTGGCAGCCTGGGACTGGTGGCTGAGGGTGGGGACAGACTACAACAGGTGAGGTAACTTACCCGTTGGGTGATGGAAGGAACGTTCTAAAATTGGACTGGTGTGATGGTGGTGTAACTGTGTAAGTGCACGGACACTACAAAATTGCATGCTTGAAAGGAGTAAATTTTATGGTGTGTGTATTTTGGCACAGTAAACCATTAAGAAAAACCAATCAGAAGATCTGGATGCTGGACCCGGTTCTAGATCTGTCAACCAGCAGTGTAACCTTGACTAAAGATCTAACCCTCGGTCAAGGCTTCAGTTTCCTCATCTCTGATATCCGAGGATGATCTGGGGCAAGGAGGCAGCGCTAAGAGGGGAAAAGAATCGGTCTAGAGGTGCAGACACCTGGACTAATACCTCGGCCCAGGTTATACTGCTTACCTTAGCTATGTGAGCGCAGGTCTGCAGAGTCAGAGAGAAGCACATTTGGCCATAATGAACTACACAGCACAAAATGCAGTCCTCAGGGTGATATGTGGTTTTTAGCTGAGAAGAGAGAGGGCCAAGTTCAAACTGCTGCTACCACGCAGCCCAAACCTGATTGTGACCTGACATGAATGTGCCCTTGTCTCTCCTTAAACATTTTTAAGTGCAATTTCACATCTGAAATGTACTTTCAAAGTGTCCGGGTCCCCACAGAGACCACTGTGAATCTTTTTAAAGAAACTGTACGTTAAGGGGCGTCCTTAAATAGAAAGGACAAAAGCCACGGGCACACTTCTGCAGCTGTGTTAACACAGGCCAGGCCCAGCACAACTAGGCAATGCTCAGAGTCCAACAGGGTCAGCAGGGTCCCACTAACGTTGCTAGCTGCTGAATATCATCAACAGAGCTAACAGGGCCTCATGGCTTTGAGACCACCTTCTGCTAACATACATCTACAACAATTCAAATTTGCCCCAGTGCTCTTGGTGGTAAGGACCAATGTCCAGCAATAGTCTGGAGACAGGGTTCTCTTTGCAGAGAGCTCATACTGCACACCGCCTCACAGCCATTGAGAACACCAGGACCACACCGGCCAGCTTCCCTGGCCATTTCCTGCATTCCGGGGACTTGAGAAAGGATTTCTGGTTTTGCCTTAATGAAACGTGACCAGCTATCAAATTGGGGACCTGCTCAGTGTGGCATTCAAGGGCTTTCCCTCTTTGGTCCCGGCTCATTTTCAGTCTTCTCTCCTGCTATTCCCCACCCAAATCCTCACTGATCTCCAACTCTTGCTGTCTAATGTGGCAAGCTCTCAGAGGCACATGCAGAGGACAAGCTGTCAGGACCACTGTGAAAAGTGGGGCATTCTGACAGCGTCGACAATGTTAAAAAGCTATTAAAAAGTCTCAAGTAATGAAATAAAAAATATCCCTAATTCCACCATGGTTGTAGCAAGCTTTCACTTTCTACTTTATTAATTTCTGAATTGACCGAGATTTTCACAAACAAGTTTGACTTATAAAACCATCAGCTGATTCCCCCCTCTTTCGCCACAAACTGCAAGGGACTTTCTACTTTATTCATTTCTGTATTATTTGAATTTTTGGTGTTATTTTTATCATTGGAAAAAATAATGATCTTTTAGAATCTTTTAGAACTGGTTCGATGTGGTGGTCACTGTGGACTGCTACTGGGTCTCCATTTCCTGTTCCTTCTTCTTAGGGAGACGTAATTCTGTTCAGGCAGTTATCACCCCTTCTCTAGGCAGGCAGTGGGGCTTGTGAAGCTGACCTCGCCCATTAGATACTCCCATCCCCTTTGCCAGGGATTGGTCAGGAATCCTCATTGGAGCCAATCAGGGCAGGGCACTGGCAGCCCTGAGAGGTTGTTATTGGTCCTGCAGTGAACTTAGATTTTAAAACTTGGCCCCATCAGCCTAAATGGAGAACTCATATTCCATGGTTTAGAGGGAAGGGGATGGCAAGATGGTTTTTGTTTGTTTGTTTGTTTGTTTTCTGTCTACTGTCTACTGGTGGATATGAGGAGGTATCTCACCTATTCCTTAAAGGGACATTAAACTTAATGGATGTTACTGAAAAATACTTGAAGAGTTGCCTGTTACTTAACTGTGGATGTTCTATACAATCTGGAGTTTAGAGATGAGACACCACACCATGGTTCGGTAATATCTCCCCTCTCCCTGGACTTTAATATACCTAAGGATATATTCATTAATAGAAAATGTTAGCACACAATCCCCATTTCCCAAGGGCTTGCTTAAAGGACAAGTGGAAAGACAGTTAAAATACTACAGTGTAAATGTTAGGATTAAGGTATGAAGAGGCTTCTAGAAGACAGAGAGAAGGATGATCAGAGAAGGCATCTGAGAAAACCTAACCCCTGAGCTGAGATTTGATGTAAAAGATGAGTAGCAGAGGGGTAAAGGGAGGGAGGGGCTCCAGCCAGAGAAGTTAGAAAGATTGTAGCAAACATAGGGAAAAATCGTTTCAACAAATGGTGCCGGGAAAACTGGATATCCGCATGCAAAAGAAAAAGGTTGGCCCCCAGCCTCACATCATATACAAAAACTAACTCAAAACAGATTAAAGACCTACATTTAAGAGCTAAAACTATAAAACTCTTAGAAGAAAACACAGGATTAGGCAGTGATTTCAGAGGTCTGGCATCAAAAGCACAAAGAACAAAAGAAAAAATAGATTAACTGGACCTAATCAAAATTAGAAACTTTTCGTGCTGAAAATGACACCATGAAGAAAGTGGAAAGACAATCCACAAGATGGGAGAAAATACTTGTAAACCATGTATCTGATAAGGGACTGGTCTCCAGAATATATAGAAAACTCTTACAACTCAATAATAGACAAATAGAAAGACAAATAACCCAATGAAAAATTGGGCAAAGAATTTGAACAGATATTTCTCCTTAGAAGATATATAAATGGCCAATGAACATGCAAGGAGATGTTCGTCATTAGTTACCAGGGAAGTGCACAACAAAACCAAAATGAGGAAGAAAGAAAGCAGCTCAGCCAAGGAGTAGTGAAAACATTTAAGATTTAGGCCCCGGTTCAGGCAGTGCTGGAACATGGGGTGGCTAAAGGAGGCTGAAGGGATTGGCAGGAACCAAGCCACCAAGAGCCCTACAGGCCAGACTAAGGAGTCTGGACATTCTAAAGGTAATGGGAACAAATCACAGTTTGCAACAGGGAAGCAATATATCAGATTCAATTTTCAGAAATACTACTCCAGCCACAGTGGGGCATGCCTGGCTATAGAAAGGCAGGTAAGGAGGGGCACCTGGGTGGCCCTGGCTGTGCTTAAAGAGTTTTAGAGATTTGCCACAAAGGCACCCATTTATCCCAACTGTAGATGCCTCCGACCATCAAACGCTTCTCCTCTCAGCCTGGCCGCCATCCCCTGATCTGCACCTCTGCCATTAAGGCCGCCTGGGCAGAGCGGACCCTTCCATAGGCCAGGCCTCTGGCTTGCTGACAGTAGCTGCCACATGCCCTCCACCAGTCCTTCTCTCCTTCGGGCCACACATGTTCGGGAACACAATGTTCCCATTGCTTCAAAGGTTCCTCAGGGACATGGTCTCGAGTCTCTTCTCTGGTCATCCTCCGGAGTCACTAGGACTCCTTGGGGAACTTTACAGAGTAATAGCCATAATGATCAGAGCACTTGTCTGAGCTCTGCAGGGACAAGCAGAGCATCCCTGGTCTATTAATGTAGCTAAGGACAAGCTGTACGCAGCCACGGCACAGGCCAACACCGATGGCGCTGGCCAGGCACGAAAACTGCCAAGTTAATTTTACCCCAGGTATACTAAAGCACATCTTCCCCACCTTGTACTTGTGAAATGGTGTGCTGGACCCTTGTATGTGAGAGCTCCCATCTCTCCTCAATTAAACGAGACTCGAGAGTGATTATCTTTGCAGTTGGTCAGACGGTTAACGGCATGATTGACGAAATGGACAGGAGAAAGAGAATGTGGATAAGCATGGCAGAGAAGCAAAGGGAAGAGCGCACAGATACCGGGGCGACCGCAAGGCCAGCCAGACGGGGAGGCGGAAAGCCTGAGCAGAGGCGCTAGACACATCCTGCTCCACCACGGCAGACGTGCTGATGCTGGAAAAATCAGCAGAGTCAGCGAACCTCTGGGGACAGATACAGCACAAAAAGGCAGGCTCTGTGAGACACAATGGTTCTGCATCGGCCAAGCTGTGCCGTTTATTTTTTTATTTATTTTAGAATATTTCATAAAAATAATATTTTATAATAAAGTGTAATTATTAAGTATTAATTTTCATTTCCTTGTTTATACCCACCTGTCCCACATAGTGTGTGAGGCACTTCGAAGGACATACAGATTGAGGTAAAAACACGTGAACAAATACCCTGACTAGAAAAGGAGTTCTGCGTATATTATCTTATTCAACCTTGAGGACTACCCTATTATACAGATATTGTTGTCTACACTTCACAGCTGAGAAAACTGGGACTCAAAACAATTAAGTAACTTGCCCAAGGTCTCATTTTTGACTAAGTGGCATTTAGACTTGAATCTAGGTCAGAAATGTAAGCTCCCTCCTACTCTCTGCATCACCCTCCCTATAACTTCTGGCTCCTTTCTGGGGACATCCCCTACCCAGGTAGACAGCAGTCACATGGAGCTAGGACCACACGGCTGAGTCCAAGCCCCGACTCCACCACTTACTAGTGAAGGTAACCTTAAACTGGTTACTTACTCTCCGTGCCCCTCCTCTCAGCTGTGAGACGGAGGTAATGACAGTTCCTACTATGAGGGTAAAATGAGTTTATATTGCTGAAGCACTTTGAGAATAGTTACACAGTATACACTAAACCAGATTAACTAAACTGGTTAACTAAACTACATGTAAACTTGGGCAAGCAGCTTAACCTCCCAGCCATCGTCTTTAAGAGGGAGAGAACACTGGAGTAGCTCCCAGCCGTGATGGTAATTAAATAATGTATGTAAAGCACCTATACATGTTGGTTATCATTACTGCCATGCTACCTTACTTAAAATCATCTCTTCTTTCGTCCAGGACAGAACATTACTGGATCATTTAACTACTCAACTAAGCAGTGAAATTAGCATTTAATAGGTCAATTGATTTAGAAAAATGAATATAAACTGAAGGGAAAAAATCTTGAAATACAGTGTGAAATCATTAAAATGAAAAATAAAACACAGCAATGACAGGTGATACCCAAAGAACTTCCCCCTGTTCTAAGAACATGTATACTGGCAACATCACAGCAAAGTAACTCCACGACAGGTGCCCTGGGGTGTGTCAAATGCAACCCACCTCCTGCCACGACTTCGGTAAACGGAGGAACAATACTGTGGGGTAGGTGTGGGGGTAGGTGGGGGATTAGGTGGGTGGGTTGGGTTTTTTGGTTTTTTTTTTTGGTGGTGGGGGAGAGGGTCATCCCTGATTTTGGAGGGCTAAGATGAAGTATTTTCCCTCCGTTTATAACTTTCATGACCACTTATTTATAACCCTTTAGAGATGACATTTCTGTTTAAGTATAAGCCTGGAACTTTTTTAATTTAAATCACACCAATGGAATATCTAACCTTTACACGGTCCGGGTCTACGTAATGCCTTCTTTTCATGTCACATTCTTCGGTAGTATAATTTAACTTGAGGATATAAAGGATCCACACGCCAAACACAAGCAATATACACCTGGAAAAAAAATCAATTAGGCATCATGACATGGTTATGGGATAATCAAGAGAAATCATGAGAAATAAGTGAAAACCTACCCCACGTTGAGTCTGTCTGCCATGCAGCATGAAAGTAGTCTTTAAGGTGACCTTAGTGGTCAACTTAGGGCACCATTTCTTATTTTCCTGACAAGATAGTCATTTATGACTCTCTGTTATAAGTGAAAGTAGAGAAAACTTGTTTCTGCAAAGATGTCATAATAAAATATGAATCACGATGCAGACCACTGGTCTTAAAAAAACAAGTAACATCTTCTGAGCTATAGAATCTCAGCTTCAATATTTTGCCATTTTAAAATACTGTCAGTCTTCCAAATGCTGTATGATTCCACTTATATAAAGTACACAGAGTAGTCAAAAATCACAGAGAATGAAAGAGTGGTGGCGGCCGGGTCGGGGGAAGGGAGGAAGGGGGGGGCGGTTAGTGTTTAATGGGTAGAGTGTCAGTTTTACAAGATGCAAAGGGTTCTGCAGTGGATGGTGTGATGGCTGCACAACAGTGTGAAGGTATTTACCATCACTGAACTGTATACTTAGAAATGGTTAAGACAGTAAGTTCTATGTTATGTGTATTTTACCACAATAAAAAATGGGCGGAAAATATTGGGAGCCCTTAAAAGAATACGAAAGCAAAATGAACAATCTCCTCATTATTGCTTCGAAGATTCTACCCCCAGAGATAAGCTGACTGAGGGGAGACAGAACCACCAGCTACCCTTAAGACCATCTACAAAAAACTGCTTTTAAAGATCTGATAAACTTACATTATTGTATAGTTTAAAATACACACATGCACATACATACACACACAGGACTAGGATAAAAGATTTAAGGCTAGTCCTGGTTCTAGAGACCTCTTTTTTTTTTTTTTAAGTTTATTTTCTGAGAGAGAGAGAGAGAGAGAGAGAGAGAAGGGCTGAGGGGAGGAGGGGCTGAGACAGAGTAGGGGTGCGAGAGAAGGAGAGAGAGAGAATGAATCCCAAGCAGGCTCTGCACTAACAGTGGGGCTGGATCTCACAAACTGTGAGATCATGACCTGAGCTGAAATCAAGAGTCAGACGCTTAACTGACTAAGCCACACAGGCACCCCCAAAACCTCATTTTTTTTTTTTTAATTTTTTTTTAACGTTTGTTTATTTTTGAGACAGAGAGAGACAGAGCATGAACGGGGGAGGGCCAGAGAGAGGGAGACACAGAATCTGAAACAGGCTTCAGGCTCTGAGCCGTCAGCACAGAGCCCGACGCGGGGCTCGAACTCACAGACCGCGAGATCATGACCTGAGCTGAAGTCGGCCGCTCAACCGACTGAGCCACCCAGGCGCCCCTAAAACCTCATTTTTAATAAGCTCCCCAAGTGATACTGATAAACTAACAGTAAAAAAAAAAAAGTTTAAACCAAAGTTTAAGAACCACTGTTTTACATAATTTGTGTTACTGAAAAAACAAAGTTAAAGAATAACCTTAAGGGGAAAATGATCTCTTGTCTAAAGAAAGGGGCAGTTTTAAAAAATACAGCATCTAGCACAGTATACTATATACACCAGATGCTAAATATTTCTTAATATTTGACGAGGATAATGCAGGACAGTATTGCTAGGAAGTGTGTTCAAGACTTCTTGATTCTTATTTCAACAGGATCCCCCAAGAAAACCTGGACAAGCATCCTAATTTCTCCCTGGAATCGAGGACAATGTTACATGAATAGGATGTTACCACCTGTGTAAAAATGGGGGGTGGGTCACACACACATACACACACACACACAATATTTCTTATATATACAAAATAATATTGGTTATCTTTAAGTGGGGAGCAGGAATGAGAAGATATTTTACTGAGCACTTTTAATACCTTTTGAATTTTAAATCTTGTGAATGCAGTATTACCTACCTATTCCTCTCCCCAGCCCTCCAAAAAGGAATTACATTCAATGCATGTAGTAATCCCTTTTCTTGATTACCAAAAAAAAAAAAAAAAAAAAGGAAAAAGGGAAGGGAAAAGAACAGTGTGTTAAAAGCAGGCCCATGGGCACCTGGGTGGCTGCAGTTGGTTAAGCGTCCAACTTGGGCTCAGGTCATGATCTCACAGTTCGTGAGTTTGAGCCCTGCGCTGGACTCTGTGCTGACAGCTTGGAGCCTGGAGCCTGCTTCGGATTCTGTGTCTCCCTCTTTCTCTGCCCCTCCCCTGCTTGCACACTCTCTCAATAAATAAACAAATATTAAAAAACAAAAAAGCAGGCCCAATGCCTACAGACCTGAGGACACTGCATGGTACTTCCCCATCGTGACTCTCTCGCCCACACTGTGAACAGCCATTGGCCCAGGTGTACCTCATTCGCAGCCACAGGCCGGCACCCAACACAGTGCCAGGCATGTCAGACCTCAGTAAATATCGGTTGGTGTCAAAAGTAGCTGGAAGATATTAATGTACATTTCCCTTTCCTACCTTCCTCCTTCTACACCTCCTAAATTAGTGGTATTTTCAAAAGGGTGATTTTCAACTTGGTTTGGCTGCTTACCAAATGCAACTGCCAGGTCCCTCCTTTAACAATTATACCATATATTAGGATATAAGGGTGACCTGGCTGAAACACTGGTCATCTTTTTTAGTATTCAATATTTAAGGCTCTTCAGAAGCTTGTAGAGGACTTTAATTAGCCATATTTTTAGATTAACTTAAAATAGCTAAGAGGAAAAGCCCTGTTTGGTCACGTAATGGCAGGGAGAGCTGTGCACTTAAGAGCTGCTCTCTCGGGATGGTGCCTCCCTGGCTGGCACTGTCCTATCATTAAGTAAAGCCTGATGCATAAATCCAGACATCTGTGCACTGAATCCTTACTCAAATGTGCCTTTGTATGATCTTCTGACCAAGTACGAGAGCCATCCTTCAGGGCCTGTTGCATTTTTCTCCCAGCTCCCCACAGCTGACCTAGTCAGGGCAATCGTAAGGTCCGAGGGCTCATACTTACTTGAGGATGTCTTTTAACAACAAGTTGGGTCTTCTCATCTTGTTTTGAGCTCGGGTGTACCATTGCAGAGAGGGTCTTGAGCAATCACTTCTCAGTTTCACACAGTTATACTCACTGGGCATTGCTGTGAAGAGAGAAGCAGCCAGGAGGAGGGAAAAGAGGGAGAGTGAGGCAAATTGTGTTTACAAAGACCTTTAGGGGGTACATCTATAGCATGGAATACTACTCAGCAATAAAAAAGAATGAATTAATGATACACCCAACAACTTGAATGAATCTAGAAGTAACTATGTTGAGCTAATACTAAAAGTTTACATATTGTATGATTCCAGGTATATAACATTCTTGAAAGGTCACAATTACAGAAATGAAGAACAGATTGGTAGTTGTCAGGAGTTATGGAAAAGGGGTTGTGGGTGTGGTTGGATCCTTGTGTTGATGTAAATATTCTGTGTCTTGACTATATCCCTATCAATATCATAGCTGTGATATTATACTATGGTTTTGCGAGAGGCTACTGGTGGGGGAAACTGGGTAAGCGGTACATGGGATCTCTCTGTATTATTATTTTTTTTTATAATTTTTTTTAACGTTTATTTATTTTTGAGACAGAGAGAGACAGAGTATGAACAGGGGAGGGGCAGAGAGAGAGGGACACACAGAATCTGAAACAGGCTCCAGGCTCCGAGCTGTCAGCACAGAGCCCGACGTGGGGCTCGAACTCACGGACCGTGAGATCATGACCTGAGCCGAAGTCGGACGCTTAACCGACCAAGCCACCCAGGCGCCCCTCTGTATTATTTTTTTACAACTGCACATGAATCTACAATTATCCCCAAATAAAAAGTCTAATTAGTTTTTAAAGAGCCTTTACCTTTTAAAGGTGCATACAGAACTATTTACAGATGAAACAGGAAAAATGAGATCTGCTTCAAAAAAATCAGGAAGGGGATAGGCGTGGAGGTCGGGGATAGATAAGGCAACTCTAGCTTTAAACTGATTAAGTATTGGGGCGTGTGGATGGCTCAATCGGTTGACAACCGACTCTTGATTTTGGCTCAAGTCACAATTCCAGGGTCATGAGATTGAGCCCTGCTTTGGGGTTAAGCAGGTGTGGAGCCTGCTTAAGATTCTCTCTCCCTCCCTCCCTATCTCTCGCTCTCGCTCTCCCTCTCCCTCTCTCTCCCTCTCCCGCTCACTCGTCACACTCTCTTTCTCCCTCAAAAAAAATTTTTTTTAGTTAATTAATTAAACGGATTAAGTGTCAAAGCTGGGCACTAGACACATGGGGCTCATTAAACCATTCTCAATACTCTAATGCTTTTGTACATCTGAAGTTTTCTATAATAAAAGTTCAAAGAGGAAGTGTTTTATATATATATATAAATATATATATATAAAAAGAGGAAATGTTATATTTAAATTTTTTTTTTAATGTTTATTTATTTTTGGGACAGAGACAGAGCATGAACGGGGGAGGGGCAGAGAGAGAGGGAGACACAGAATCGGAAGCAGGCTCCAGGCTCTGAGCCATCAGCCCAGAGCCTGACGCGGGGCTCGAACTCACGGACCGTGAGATCGTGACCTGAGCTGAAGTCAGATGCTTAACCGACTGAGCCACCCAGGCGCCCCGGGAATGTTATATTTAAAACAACAAAAGCGTTACACTAACAAAAAAAAGAAAATATGGCAATTTTAAAAGACACTTTTCTTAAAAAGTTATATGTTCTTGGGTATGCTTGCCTACTTATTCTTTTGAATTAATTTTATTCTCAAATTTTCAATTTCTAAATAATATTCCAAGGGGTACTATAGTAGAAATCAATACATTCTCCTCCCTCCCCCTCCCATATCAGTTTTCCCCTTCCTGACAACTCGGTAGAACTCTGGATTTTTAGCTAGGGTGCATGGCCTCCCAACACGAAGACTACATTTCCCAGCCTCCCTTGGAATTAGGTATGGCCTTGTGACTAAGTTCTAGCCAATGAGATATGAGCAAAAGTGACTTGTATAACTTCCAGGGTGTATTCCTTGGCATACACCTTTATCTCTTTTCCTGCTGACTGAAATACTGACACATGATGAGCCACTCTGGACCACACAGAGAGCACGTCACCAAGGGATGGTGAAGCAACAACAGAGAAGGGGCCTGGGTTCCTGGACAGCCCCATGGGCATTCTACCTGGGACTGCCTGCCTCTGGGCTGTTATAAGGTGGAGAACTAAACTTCTGTCTTGCTTAAGATATTGTTAATTAAAAGTGAAGTCATATCTCAACTAATATAGGCACCTATTATATTATGCTATTATGATAAATTTATATATTAATTTAAGAAATAATATCTTTATTATAGTCATTTGGCCAAGAGACAGTTATATCTCATTATACACTTCATTTCCATTCAAGTTGTGTCATTTCCTCTGAACAAAATCTTTTATCAAACTGACATTCAAGTATTTAATCTTTCTGCCACTAGAAACAATCTCTCCATCAGTTCTAATTTTAACTGTGTAGCACTACAGTGCAGGATTTTTGTAGACAAGTATCTTTCTGAAGAGTTTCAAAAAACAGTGCCAAGGACCTCACTAGTAAACCCTTCCTGAAGAACAACTGAGACCCTGGAACATTTTTAAACACCACAACTTGAGGTTACTCAAATGCATGGCCAGCCAAGTGGTGGGAACCAGCAGGCTACCTGGAACCTATATGTATATAAAACAGACATTCTAAGATGTCTCTGTTTTTACAACCAGAATGACACATGATTTGCATCAAGGTGGACCTCCAGCAAACCCAGAGACCGCAGTGTCAGAGAGAAGCGGGTCTCCACCTCTGCCTGTCACTGGTGTGCTGGACAGCACTGCCCCGCAGGCTGTAAGCCTGTGAATTTCCTTCCTCAGACTGTGGCCAGCCGGCTTCCTGCTGAGCTGTGATTGGGGGATGTCCTGGTAGAAGACTGGAAGACAAGAGGAGGAAGCAACCTTTCCGGTCCCCTGACACAGTGCAGGTTCTGACAGGGGTGGTGACAGTCACAGGCAAGGGAGGGCGACTACATGTGACTCCACAGCATCAGTGGGCATCCAGTGTCTGCGGTTTCTATTTGAGAGAAGTGATGGCATCTCCAGAAGCTTTGTGACAAGTACAAGCCTCAGCCCCGGGTGACAGAAGCTTCCTGATCTCTGGCTGACACTTCTCTCGCACTTTGCTATCTCCAGGCCTGCCGATGTCTTTGTGATCAATCCCCTGCATGAAAACCCTCCCTGCCAGAAGCATCAACATCGTTTCTGGCTTCCTGCTGGACAGTGACTAGTATATCAGATGATGCTCTCGTGCCACTTTCAGGAAAGTGGGATTGTTCAAGGAAAGGAGGGACTCTGGGGGTGACAGCAGGTCTAGTCCTGCTCATATGCTCAAAAAAAAAAAAAAGCTGTTTTGTTTTTTTCTAATCATACTGGAGAGGACCTCATGAGAAGGAGTATGAGAACATAGTATTTACAGCCTGACACCTGGGCTCAGCAACTCCACCTACCAGTGGGGAAACTTTGGGCAAATCACTGTAACTCCTGCAGCTCCGTTTCCTCATCTGTAAAATCGGTGTAGCAATATTACCGACTTCATAGAATTCACATGGAGAAAGTGATTGCACATCATAAGCACCATGTACTTGCTGGCTGTTGCTACTATTATCCCACAGAAAGGGAACTTACAGGCACCCAGTCTCATCTGATATGCTTCATCTGTTGGGGCTTTAAGGCTCTTGTGCCTTTTGGTCACCCTCACTTCCAGCCACAGTTTTGGCTCCAGCCCTATCATGGAGTCGATTCCATTCCCCTTCCTGGTATCTCTGGAGAAACAACATCCTCTTGAAGCCCCTCACATACTCCTCCAAACCCTTTCTCAACCTGCAGAACCTCTCAATGCTCAGTGCTCACTGGTCTCTGGCCCCTCACTGTCACTGCTCCCTGCGACGGCCAAGCTGTTTCCAGCCCGTCTATCTCCCTTCAACCAGTCTACACACCATGCCTCGGATACCTTGGAAACACACCTCCTTTAAAACTTCTTAAATCTTCCCTTGAACTCCCACATGCACATCTTATGGCTCCAGGGTCCTGGTCTCCACCCCCAGCACAATCTCCTCTCTGAATACCACCAGATTCCACCACCAGCCTTTAACCCATGTCCTCAAGGGAGTAACCCCTAGACCCAACTCCCTGTGCAGACCTGTCACCCAAGCTCAGACTATGTGTCCAACAACCTGCCTACGGTCTTCATCTCAGACAACAGTACAGAGCAGAACCTGGCATTGCCTCTATTCTTCACATTATTTTGAAGATGCACCATCCACTCAACCACCCAAGCTGCAAACCTTCCCCTTAGGCTTCTCTCTTTCATTCCCAGCCCCGATCGATCTCCAGGGCTTCTCGATCATAATCAACAATTGTGGATAAGTTTATTTTTCATTTTGCATTCTGTGCATTACCGTTTTAATCTCTGCAAACTTAAAGACATTTTCATGGCGGGAGGAAGGGTCCTTCCCCTAGGATGAAAAGAAATTTGAAAACCACTCAAATGAAAAATATTTTTAGGAACCCTGAAGCATCTTTTAGTGTGTTGGAGACACTATATCATAAATGAAGCACTTAAAGTCAAAAAAAAAAAAGTAGTAGGAACTGTAAGTTTCTAAGTTACTATATTTTGTGTGGGGGGGGGGGGTCTGCTGAGTTGGGAAAAATATATATTTATGCAGAAGCAAAATGAAGAACATTGACACTCAGCAAGTCCTGGTGGTCTGAGCTCCCCCTGCCACCGTGTGGAAGCCGCATGCCTGGCTCTACTTGAGCATCAAGGGTCTTCAAAAAACTGGTGAGTGAAATCAACAGATGAATGAAGGATGACTGCAGTATTTCTAGAGCTTCTGAGGGCTCGCACTCACCAGCATCAGCTGGAAAAGCAGAGTGTCACGAACACTGCCCCACACGAAAGCCACCCCTGCTAACCTGTGCACGTGCACACACAGACTGAACTCACTTTGGTGATCGGAACCCTCCGCTCGAGTCAATTCATTTACGTAACATGAAGACTGCTTAGTCTAGAATAATGAAACTACTACAGATATGCCCTACTTACCAAAACTGCCTATGTTGATTCCTATGTGCATGCTTTATTTGGTCTTTGGAACACTTACTACAGGAGACATGTTATTTATACATTTTTTTCCCTTTTAATTTAGATTTGTCTCCTGTCTCCCCCACCAGAGTACAGACTGCAAGGAAGCAGGGGTCTTCACTTTGCTCACCACTGAATTCACAGTGCCTAGAATGGTAAGAGGCACACAATAGGCACCTAATACGTACTTATTGAACAAATACTTGGTTTCTTATGAGAGTTTCAGAGGTGATGGTGGTTTCAGGCACTCGCCCAAGGACTTCTGTTGGCAGGCCACCACCAACGGATTGCCTGTCTTCTGTCCCTCCTGTTCTCCTTCCCCACCCCCTTCGTGGGCAGCTCTTCCCCTACTGCCTCCTCCTAAGTGCTAGGGTCCAGGGCTCATAAGTCTGGCCCTCTTCCCACCCAAACTGCTGGGATAAGAGCCTCCATATCATGGCTTTGCTAAGCATCTTTATGCAGAAAAGTCTTGGCTTTCAAAATTATGTATTTCTACTCACACATAAAAACATAACATATCCTTCTCAAATGTTTACATGCCTGGTGAAGAAATAATTCTTATTAAGGCCCTGATGGATAAAGGGCCAGGCCCAGATGGATAAAGGGCCAGGCCCAGGTTTTCGGTCTATTTGTAGAAATGGCACTAACATTTTCAGAATGAAAAATTAACCATTCAAGACAAGATTAGAACAGACACCACAAAGCAGGACATGAGGAACTGCCAAATTACCAATATAGACAACTACTGGTACAAGAGTGGACAGGGCATTCATATTTATTGGGAGGTAAAGCCTACACACAATATCACCAAATCCTAAAAACACCCCCTTCATTGGACTGCGATGCATTTAACCTGCCAAAGTTCATACGTGGATAAGGGGCCAAGAATTCCAACCTACATCTATCCACCTCCAAGTCCATGCCCTTCCACCTGGGGTGCTTTAGGAAGGGAACGTATGTGAATATGTGAAGTGTTTTTCATTTTAATAATGAAGGCATGCCAAGGCACAGACTGTTATAAACAAAAATGTGAATTTGAGGTGAGTAAGCCAACATGGCTGGAGTGCACTGCCTGGAAAGGAGAACAGGTACAGCTTAGATGTTAATATGGCAGCAGCTGAAAGAACATGCCTTTTAAGGTGGGAGGATTCTGGGAGCACAGGACTTCACAGCTGCATGCTAGGTTGCCCACCGAGGGACAGCGAGGCAGGATACTGAGTGCTCGCTGCTGTCCAGATGAAAGGGGAGCCCGAGGCCTGCCCTGGTGAGGAGCAGGAAGAAGGGACAGGACAGAGATCTACTGAGAAATGATAAAAGGAAGGCAATCAGCCGTGATAAGTGAGCAAGCATAAAGCTGCATCCCAGTTATGGAAAGACAGGGATGGGAGTCAATTTTTGTAGTTTTGTGATGATGTGGTGAATTTGAGATGATAAACAACTAGACAAAGATGACCTGGAGACAGGTGGAAATTTGGCTGGAGGCTCAACACAACATCCACCCTGGCAGCCAGCCCTCCCCACTGGGTCCGAGACGGTTAAACTCTCAGGCATCCACAGTATGGAATAAATTAACTTCTCTCCTTTAACAAGACTGGTATAAGGTATGTACCATCCAGGGAAAGTTGAGAAAATAGTCACTTAGATCGTGTTTGGGTTTTGTGTTTGAGATGAAGGCTTCTACTTGATAAAGGAGAACAGAAGACGAGGCAGGAAGCCTGTCCTTGGGGAAAAGACAGCTTTGGGGTGCCCAGGAGAATGCACAGCACGAGCAGGGGGCACAGCAGAGGGGCTGGGCAGGGAGGGAAGAGGCACTCTATGGGCAGAAGGATTGGAATGAGCAAAGGGCAGAGGCCTGGTTAGTTTGGGGAACAGCAAATGACTGGCATGGGGTGGGGGTGGGGTGCAGGCAGGAGTTAAGGCAATATTGTGGTCCTGTTGGACACCCAAGGGCTGGGGCCACAGATCAGCTGTGAATGCCCGCTGCCAACAGCACGCATCTGCCCCCACTTAGCAGATGTGTCCTACAGCCCCACCCAATTGATTGAGGAGGTACAAAAGACCAGCCCTCGTGCCTCCGGGAGAACGCCTGGAATCAGCTGGGACCACAGCTGTGCTCAGCTCCTTTCCCTGTCTCTCCCCCCACCCCAACCTCACCCCTTTCTCCTGGCAGCCCCCTCAATGAACCAGGGGCCCCTGAGTCCTGTTTCAGGCTCTGCTTCTATGGAACCCAACCTAAGACACGCCATGAAGTCATATGGAAGACTGCAGAAGGTCATGGACAATCACAAGAAGCCCTTGAGGACTTTATTCAAGAAGCGTCATGAAACGTGGAGGAAAATCAATGGGGAAGCAGCAAGGATAGCAGGGGAAGGGGTGGAGAGCCTGAGACCAGAGGCTGGTGGGGAGCCAGCCCAGCATTCCCAGCCGCAGATCCTGGGTGCCTCAGCAAAGATGGCAGCAGCAATGGGGAGAAGAAGGGCTTCGGCTGCAGCACCGACAAGGCTTGGGATAGACCAGATGTGCTTAGCAGGCAGGAGGGAAGACAGCTCAAGTGATGGGGAGGATGGTGGAGCTCTCTGTAGAGAAAGGTCACAAGGATGGAAGCTATGGGGACACAAAGGTCAGTTTGGCCCTGCTGAGTCTCAGACGCCTGTGGGCCACCAGGCTGATATGTCTTGTTACAACTGAGAACCCAGGCTTGGGGCCCTGGAATATCAGTCAGGGGGTGCCCTTGGCTGCATGTAACAGAATCCTGGGTATCATGGCTTTTAGCCAAGTCAGGTTTCGTTCTCTCACAGAACCAGAAATCTAGGGGCAAGCAGGCCAGGCTGATGCAATGCCACACCCCCCCCCACCCCCCACCCCCTCCCAAGCTTCTGTTCCTCCAGCATTCATACGTGGCCAACCTCCATTCCACAGTCCAGGCAGGAAGGAGAAGAGGGACGAGATGCAAAGGAAGGGGAAGCACCTATATCAGGCGAGGGAAACCTTCCCCGGAAACTAGAAACCGACAGGCTTCCATTTACATCTGTTTGTCTCTCATTTATATCTCTTTGGCCAGAACGGGAAGGGCATCACGTGGCTACCCCCGGCTGCGAAGTTAGCCAGGAACTTTACAAGCTGGGCCAGAGGCTTCCCCAAACAAAATTAGGGTTCTGTCAGTAAGGAAGGAAACAGGGGATCTGTAACCATCAATAGTAGGATGTGCCACAACAGATAAGATCCGGGGACATTTCGATAAAGGTAGCAGTTAAGACTGCTCTAAAGAGATAAGATCCCGGAGGGGAAGAACACAGTGCAGAGCCTTCTTAACCTTGGTAAGCCCACCTTCAAGGGGTCAGGGAGGAAGGGAAGGAACACAGGAAATACTGCTGGAAATCACAAAAGGAAATATTGAGCAAAATCAGTAACCCTGACATGACAATTCCAAGCCTGGGTTCAAAGCACTCTGAAGTCCAATTATTTAAGAAAGCAGCCTGAGAGGTCCTGAACAAAATGCACTTTATATTGCTTTATCCTAAACAAGTAATAATGGGTGCCCACACACAAAAGGGGTGATTTCTAAACGTTAATTTCATCGATTCTGTGGGCATGCAGAGACGACATGACAGATGGAGTCTGGAATGAGTCCCCACTTTCTAGAAACCCAAGGTGGAGGGAAGTGATGACAAGACTGTATCCATAGTGGTGTGGGGAGGGCCGTGGGAGCAAGGAGGCTGTTTAGAAGCACGGCACCTGCCACTCAGCACACACACAGACAGGGTCGAGTCACAGAGCTGACTCCTGGGCTGTCTCGCCAAAGCCCAAACGTGGGCACAGGGCAAAAGCGGCAGGGCTGGGGGCCCAGGGCAGCAGCAGGGACCAGTGAAGTTCTACACTAAACTCGCTCCTACCCCCACCCCACAGGGAGAGGCAGCTGCAGGTAGGGGAACGGCGGTTTTGTCAGAAAAACTCAAGAGTACTCTAGTCCAGGGCCTTATCTATGGCTTCCAGAGCGCTGCGTGACATGTTACTTTTCTCCTACTGATTCCAGAAGTCAACCTGTCCTCCTGTCCACCCAGGCAGACAATCTACGTAATTCCAAACCAGTTTTAGCTGTGGAACTTTCTGTTTGTATGAAAGCTCACTTGGAATCCTAAGACATGGGGTGCATGGGTGGCACAGTCGGTTAAGCATCTGTCTCTTGGTCTTGGCTCAGGTCATGAGCTCATGGTTACTGAGTTCAAGCCCCACATCAGGCTCTGTGCTGATGTCCCAGAGCTTACTTGGGATTCTGTCTCTCCCTCTCTCTGCCCGCCCCCTCCCGCCCCACTTGTTGAGTGTTCTCTCTCTCTCTCTCTCTCTCACACACACACACACACACACACACACACACTAAATAAACTTAAAAAAAAAAAGTATCCTAAGACACAACACAGATAAGAGGCATGCAACTGATCTTTTGCGGGGTTTCTTCAGCTCAGCACTACTGACATTTGGGGCTGGGTGATTCTTTGTTGTGGGAGGCTGTCTTGTGTAGGATGTGTAGCAGCGTCCCTAGCCTCTGCTCCCCAGATGCCACTAGCATCTCTGGTCCTGCTCATCTCTCCCAGCTGTGACAATCAAAACTGTCTCCAGACATTGCCAAATGTCCCCTGGGGGGCAAAACTCTATCCATTGGGATAAAATCACTGTCTGTATGAACATTCCAACACTGCCATATTCCTAAAGTATTGAGGGTAACTAAACTCACCGCAAAAACGGAAAACCAAAGACTGTGGACTAAAAGTCGAAGATACTTGAGTTTCAGGATCTAATATTTTTAATATTTGGTTCGCATTGCATGGTCTCAAGAAACTGGATTCATCAAGATAAGTGATCGTGTTCTCACCTGTGCAATGTGTAAGCCAACAGACAGGCACAGGCCTGCATTCACGCAGCAGCCAGGGCAGAGCACCAGCCTGCAGGGTATGCGAGTTCCAGGTGTACATGGGGATGGAAGGGCCACACTCATTCCTGGATCCATACGATCAAAGCAAAGCACCTTTATCCCATTCCACTCCCTCCACCCAAGGGGGAAAACTCCCTCTACACCGTCCTGCCCTGTTTCTACTGGGTAGGTAGTGTCTTACTTGTCTTTTAGGAATGTGAAATTTCACCCACAATATCAAGACCACAAAGGAAGTGCTGGAAGAGCTCTGGTGCTGAGACCACACCCAATCATCTCCTGTCTTCTACGATTCATTCAACTGAAATGACCAGTGCCTTCCACCAGGTGAGGATATGGAAAGATGGTTATCTGTGAACCAGGAAAGGGCTCTCACCAGACACAGGATCTGTCAGTGTTTTGATCTTGGGTTTCCAGCCTCCAGAACTGTTAGTAATGAACATCTATTGTGTAAGTAAATAAGAAGAAGAAGAAATAAATAATCAATGCCTCCACCACTGTCTTGGCCAATGGTTCTCCAACCTGAGCATGCACAAGAACCACTGGAAAAGGCTGTAAAGTATGGAGATTCCCAGACCTCATCTCCAGAATTTCCCACCTGCTAGGAACAGGCAAGGACACCAAATGTGCATTTTAAGCAAGTTCCCCTGAGTTATGTGGGTGTGGTACTTTGAGAAACTCTGCTCTCTGGTAAGCTGTAATTAACAACAGATTTCAGCCTAAAGATTTTCAGGTCCTCCTACAAACCGTGCAGTTACGAGGACCTGTCTACTGAAATGAAAAATAAAAGTGTTGCTCCATGAATGCATCCGCACTCTACTAGTTTTGCCCACCAACCAAAATGCAAGCACTTCAGGGGTGCCTGGGTGGCTCAGTTAAGCATCCGACTTCGGCTCAGGTCATGATCTCGCACTCTGTGAGTTTGAGCCCTGCATCGGGCTCTGTGATGACAGCTCAGAGCCTGGAGCCTGTTTCAGATTCTGTGTCTCCTTCTCTCTCTGACCCTCCCCCATTCATGCTCTCTGTCTCAAAAATAAACGTTAAAAAAAAAATTTTTTTTTTAAATGCAAGCACAATGATTCCGAGGTGTGCTTTTTAATCTGCTAATCAACCAGCATTCCTCTAAGGCTGAGAATACACCATTACTTTCACTTAGTTGCTGGCTTTTTACATGTTTAAAGGTGCTAAGGCAATTAATTGAGTCCTTGGAATACATAAACATTCTCCAAAACTCGAACATGCCCAGAAACTACACATGGTGTTTCTCCAAGATTTTACTAACATGACAAAGATGTCAAGAGAGCAGCACCTCTTGCAGGGTCAAATCCAGAACCTTCTTCCCCTCCCTACCTCTCTCTTATACTCCCCTCCCTCCTCACTCCCCTTCAGCCTAGAGGTCTCTTGTTTCCACCCCCACCCCACCTCAGGGTCTTCATTTGTCTCTGCCAGGCCTCCAGATGGCTCTCTCCCTCACCATCTTTATTCTGTTCTTTATTCAAAAGTCACCTTCCTTGTAAAAGAGCATCCCCACCCCTAAGCCCTGTTATTCACCCCTGCTTTACTTTACAGTACTCTTTAGGACTCAGACATATTTGCCTGTTGTCTGCTCTCCCCACTAAAACATAAGCTTCCTAGAAAAGAGGTTCTGGTAATTGTGTTCTCTGCTATAACCTCAGAACCTAAAACAGTGCCTAGCATGTAAGAAGTACTTAACTACTTGCTGAAGGAATGAACCAACAAATGAATGAACGCACTCATCAGAGGCCCGTACCCAGATTCCTGCAGAATAGCTAACCCAGAGTTAGCATGGTCCTAACGTGCAGATGTGAGGACCAGATCCTTCCCTGTGTCCAGATGTCACAACTACTGGGCATTTGTGAACTGTCCAGAGCATGCCTACATCATGGAGAACAGGGATGGGATTTTTCAAATGAGAATCAGTGTGTGTGTGTGTGTGTGTGTGTGTGCGCATGCGCACGTGCGTGCACACGTGCAGGGCCCTGGGGAAAGGCGACAAAGTCAAATGATTGCCCCCCCCCCCCCCCACCACCATGGGAAATAGAAGAGAAGCTGGTTCTGTTTTGTTTTGTTTCTTAAGAGGAAAAGAGATAAAACAGTCTCACTGTTTGGCTGTTTGATAATGGCCAAGTCATTCTTTAGGATGTTTGCTAAGATGTAAAAAGCAGAATTGGATGAGAACATTTCCACTGCCTCTTCTTCCACTAAAATTTATGAGTCTCACCTACTTTTCAAAGTAAGAACAGGAAACATAAATCTTAGCTGATTCAATGGATACTCATACATTATGGCCATTTAGGAGAGAGAAATAGGAAGCTGGAATAAGTGGAGGGAGATGGGTTTAAAAAAATTAAAGTGGGGGGCGCCTGGGTGGCTCAGTCGGTAAAGCGGCCGACTTCAGCTCAGGTCATGATCTCACGGTCTGTGAGTTCGAGCCCCGCGTCAGGCTCTGTGCCGACAGCTCAGAGCCTGGAGCCTGTTTCAGATTCTGTGTCTCCCTCTCTCTCTGCCCCTCCCCTGTTCACGCTCTGTCTCTCTCTGTCTCGAAAATAAATAAACGTTAAAAAGAAAAAAAATTAAAAAAAAATTAAAAAATTAAAGGGGAAATAGAGGAGTGGGGGACACAGAGTGGAGAAAATGGAGTGGAGGCTGAGGGTTAGGAAATTCTGTGAAAGGAGAGCTGGAAGGGAAAGAAAGACAGGAAGGAGGTATAGAGGCTTCACTGTTCTTATCATATTCTGTTCCCTACGGCTGAACAGTTTCAGAGGAACTCCTCTCTGCAAATTCTGATAAGCAGATCCACCCACACACCCACCTCAGGCCCTAGCGTAGAGCTCCCCTTCAGAATCCAAGAACAGCCCCTGTCACCCCACCCCACAGGAGAGGCTCCAGCCAAAACACAGAACGTTGTCCTAAACTGTATGAAATGCAGTGGGGGCTGGACAAGACCCCGCCCCTGCTTATGCGGAACACAAAAGACTCAGGATTTCTGCCAAAACATACAATCTGAGGTTCCATCAAGCAGGAGGGCGGACCATCTTTAACTGACTGATGCCAAAGCTTTAAGCAAAGCATACCCTCTGTGGGCCCTGTGCCTTACTTATTGGCAAGCGCTCAACCAAAGCATCTTGGTGAAGTGCACTGATCTCATGCATCAACACTCTCAACTGTGTTTAAATATATTTCCAAAGTTACATTCTGCCTGGGAAGCCTCTGTTACAGGACAGTGGTAGGTCTAGTCTAAACCAGGTAAATGTGTGGATCAGAGCTGGCTGACCAGGCTACCTGAAGACAGCCAGCAGGAGTCAAGTCTCTGGAAAGGGAGCAGCGCACAGCGGAAGAAAGAAACCT
Source organism: Panthera uncia (assembly GCF_023721935.1). Lineage (NCBI taxonomy): Eukaryota > Metazoa > Chordata > Mammalia > Carnivora > Felidae > Panthera > Panthera uncia. The sequence continues at coordinate 1,222,555 of NW_026057579.1, forward strand.
TCCTGTCAGGTGAAGCTGCACTTTTGGTGATCTTGCACCCTGTCTTCTGCTGACGCCTGGGGGAACAGAGCCAATGCTGAAGAGAGCTCAGTGTTGTGGGTAATGACTTCATTAATGACCACGGAAAGGGGAGACCCTGAAAAGCCCCATGTGGCTTCTGATGCTAGACTGGCCACAGCACCATGACCTGCAGACTTCCGAGTTTTTAAACTCTATTAACTCTATTTTTTGACATAATCCCAAACTTACAGAAAGACTGCATGAACAGTACAAAAAAAAATCCTGGATACCTTTCACCCAGACTCCCCAACTGGCAACATTCTACCACATTTGCTCTGTCTTGCTACATAATACAATATAATATGCATATTACTTTTTTACCCGTTTGAAAGTAGTTGAAAACATGATGATATTCCCCCCGTAAATATTTTAACATTTTAGTATTTCCTAAAGATAAAATATTCCCTTACACAACCACAACATAATGATAAAAATCAAGCAGCTTTTGTTGTTTCAATACCATCTAATCTAAAGAACTTATACAAATTTCTCTAGTAGTTCCAATAAGGGCCCTAGAGCAAAAAGGAGCACATGTGGCATTCAGCTGTCATATCTTTTCAACCTCCTTCAAGCTGAAACAGTTCCTTTATCTTTAATGACCTTGGCATTTTTTGACGAGCACAGGCCAGTTATTTTATAGAATGTCCCTCATTTGGGGTTTGTCAATTTCTTCATGATTATATTCAAGTTACACATTTTTGGCAGAAATATCAAAGACTGATGCTGTGTTCTTCTCGATGCATTTTGTCAGGAGCCACACGATGCTGACTGTCCCACTCCTGGTGATGTTCAATTTGATCAACTGGTTAAAGTAGCGTGAGGTAGGTTTCCCTGCTGTCAAGTTACTATTTTTCCTTTGTAATTAATAAGTAACTTGATGGAAGATACTTAGGCACTAAATAAATACCCTGTTCTCATTAAATACTTATTTCAGCAGCCACTGGTGGATTCTTGCCGGAATAAGAATGAAATCCTGTATGAGGACAAACAAGGTCAAACTTCAGGGGAAAAAATAGGGCTGGTTGAAGCAGTAAGTCATGAGCAAGAATTAGCATGTGAGACTTAATTCAAATAACACTGGGTTACATTCACTCTGAGCAATCAAGGGGGAAAAATACCTCTATATTTACCTTTTTTTTAAATGTTTATTTTTGAGAGAGAGAAAGAGACAGAGAGTTAGTAGGGGAGGGGCAGAGAAAGAGGGAGACACAGAATCCAAAGCAGGCTCCAGGCTCTGAGCTGCCAGCACAGAGCCCGATGTGGGGCTCGAACTCACAAACTGTGAGATCAGGACCTGAGCCAAAGTGGGATGCTTAACCAACTGAGCCTCCCAGGCGCCCCTAGATTTACTTTTGAGAGTATATGTGAGTATCCATGTGCATGCTAGTTCCTCTCATGGTGAGCATGCCTGCTAGAAACTCATCCCTTCAATTCGAAGGTGTCCAGTGCCAGCAAAAAGAGACACCCATGTCCAGAGAGCTGACAGCCAGAGTCATCCTCACACCTGAGGCCCGATTCTCCAGCAGCAATGCTGAGGGGCTCAGCTCCACGATTCCTGGTCTTGGTGCGGCATGTTGTTACATTTAAAAACAAAAACCCCAACTCACTACTGCCTTAGATGAGGTGGTCAGCTTTAAGAACTCTGGCTTGGCTTATTCAAAAAGTATTTTTTACAAGTCTATTATCAAAAAGTTAGAAACTTCAGAAATTATACAAGAGTGGAAAGAACATTTTGAAATCACATACTGCTCGTCATACTACGACCCAGTAATAGCCACTGTTAACATTCTGGTCTACAATTCCATCAGTCTTTACTCTTTGTATATGTATATTTTATCAGGATTGGGATCAAAGAGTCTATACCAGGCTTCTTCAAGCTGGGTTTGGCTAGAGAATTGAGCCCAAAAGGATCTGAATACCTATTTCCCCAATTCTCCCAAGGATGGTCTATAACTAGAATCATTCCGGAAGCATGGGAGAGAAATTTAGTCATAACTTACAATGGTTGCCCTAGAGTAGCAGGGCTTAATTCTCTTGTAAACCCCCAGTTGCAGAGGGCTGGTCCATATTGTTGTATAATTTGCTTTGTTCCCCCTAACAATCCTTTAAATAAACATTTTTTTCTTCCAAATTTTCATTTAAGTTCTAGTTAGTTAGCATATAGTGTAATATTGGTTTCAGTAGAATTTAGTGACCGTAACTTACATATAACACCCAATGCTCATCATAATAAGTGCCCTCCTTAACACCCATCACCCATTCAGCCCATCCCCCCCCCACCTCCCTCCATCAACCCTCAGTTTGTTCTTTATCATTAAGAGTTTCTTATAGTTTGCTTCCCTCTCTTTTTCTGCCCCCCTTCCCAAATGTTTGTTGGTTTTGTTTCCTAAACTCCACATATGAATGAAATCATATGGTACTTGTCTTTCTCTGGCTGACTTATTTTGCTTAGCATAATACACTCTAGCTCCATCCACGTCACTGCAAATGGCAAGGTTTCATTGTTTCTGACGGCTGAGTAATATTCCATTGTATATAGATACCACACCTTCTTTATGCATTCATAGTTGATGGATATTTGGGCTCTTTCCATAGTTTGGCTATTGTTGATAATGCTGCTATAAACATCAAAGGAAACAATCAACAAAATTAAAAAGCAGCCTATGGAATGGGAGAAGATATTTGCAAATGACATATCTGATAAAGGGTTAGTATCTAAAATCTACAAAGAACTTATCAAACTCAACACCCAAAAAAATAAATAATCCAGTGAAGAAATGGGAGGAAGACATGAATAGACATTTTTAAAAGGAAGACATCCAGATGGCTAACAGACACATGAAAAGATGCTCAACATCACTCATCATCATGGAAATACAAATCAAAAAAACCATGATGGGGGCACCTGGGTGGCTCAGTCAGTTAAGCGTCCGACTTTGGCTCGGGTCCTGATCTCATGGTTTGTGAGTTTGAGCCCCACATTGGGCTCTGTGCTGACAGCTCGGAGCCTGGAGCCTGCTTCGGATTCTGTGTTCCCCACCCCACCTCTGCCCTTCCCCTGTTCATGCTCTGTCTCTCTCTGTCTCAAAAATAAATAAACATTTAAAAAAAAATTTTGGGGGGCGCCTGGGTGGCTCAGTCAGTAAAGCAGCCGACTTCGGCTCAGGTCATGATCTCGCGGTCCGTGAGTTCGAGCCCCGCGTCGGGCTCTGTGCTGACAGTTCAGAGCCTGGAGCCTGTTTCAGATGCTGTGTCTCCCTCTCTCTGACCCTCCCCCGTTCATGCTCTGTCTCTCTCTGTCTCAAAAATAAATAAACGTTAAAAAAAAAAAATTAAAAAAAATTTTTTTTTGTAATAAAAAAATAATAAAAAAAAAGCAAAACCATGATGAGATACCATCTCACACCTGTCAGAATGGCTAACATTAACAACTCAGGGAACAACAGAAGTTGGCAAGGATGCACAGAAAGGGACTCTCCTGCACTGTTGGTGGGAATGCAAACTGGTGCAGCCACTCTGGAAAACAGTACGGAGATTCCTCAAAAAGTTAAAAATAGAACAACCCTGCGACCCAGCAACTGCACTACTAGGTCTTTATCCAAAGGACACACAAATACAGATTCAAAGGGGTACATGCACCCTGATGTTTACAGCAGCACTATCAACAACAACCAAACTAAGGAAAGAGCCTAAATAAACATTTAATAAGCACTTTCCATATACCAGGCGCTGGGAATATAAAGATAAAAAGACACAGCCCCGTTCTTCTTTAAATGAATAATCCAGCCAGGGAAGGCCAAAATACCTTCATACCCAAAATACCAAATAACGCCACGGTAGAGGGGAAGCAATACACCTGGAGCACCCCGAGCAAGGAACCGTCATCTCCGTCACAGGACATCAGGGAGGCTTCCCTGAGGAGATAATGTGTAAATGAGTCCCTAAAGGATGGGCAAGACTTCAGAGACAGAAGACAGGAACAGGCATCCAGATAGAAGAAATACCATGTGAAAATACCCACAGAGGCATGCTCTGGCCCGATCACAGGGGACCTGGCGAGAGCGGCAGATGTACCTAAGACAGAACCACAACCTCCACACTGGCCTTAAAGGAGGGGGTGCCAGGCAGCCCTACTTGGCTCTGGAGCAGGCTGGCCAGCTCACGATGGGAAGTGGGCTGAAGGCAGCTAAGGAGAGGTCACGGAGGTCACTGCAACCGAGCCAGAGCAGACCCCGTGAGGAGGGGGACGATCAAGAGACGTGAAGAAAGATGCCACACGGAATGTGGTGACTGAGCTGGCAGGGGCTGTTATTCTAGCACCCTGCCAGCTGAGGTCTGGCCTGCATAACAAATCCAGGCCAGTAATAGGAAGGAAAAAGAGCACGCAAGAGGGCTCTACGCAGTGCCACCACTCCACCATTCTCTGAGGGGACTTAATGGCAGAGGTGGGGGTACCCCTCAGATAAGGAGACCAGAGGGAATAAGACAGACACTGGAATAAATGGGGGAAAACTGCTTAGAGAACTGCCCCTCCTCTTTGGGTCCGTCTAAGCTCTAAGAAAACACCTTACATAAGAGCTCTCCAGTGGGGGGCCCCTGTGATTGCAAATTAGATGTGCAGAATATGTAAAGGAGAACAAGTCAGTGGCAATCCCATGAATACTACAAATAGCGCAAAATCTAGAAGGTACCTTTAAAAAATTTTTTTAATTTTTATTTATTTTTAAGAGAGAGAGACAGAGCATGAGCAGGGGATGGGCAGAGAGAGAGGGAAACAGAATCTGAAGCAGGCTCCAGGCTCTGAGCTGTCAGCACAGAGCTCATAGAAGGTACCTTTTTAATGGAAGATTTCCCTCTTGATCTAAAGGATATAAGTAGTAGGGATGAAGAAATAATATTTAACAGAACGGGAAAGTCAGTAGAAATAACAGTTAACAAAATCAACTCTGGGACCCAATGTAAATAGGCGCCAACATGAGGACCTTCCCTCAAGCCCTAGTGAAATGGGAAACGTAGGGGATGAGACGATGTGAAAGTGTGTGTGCAAATTCTGAAATTACCAAGATCCCACCCCCAAAAAGAAAGGGTTGGGATATGGGTTCCTAAGTCTTGAAATTATGAAGTGACATCATCAAACAAGACCTCAGCAATATTTCTCAGGGAGCAGCTGTCCAGGTGGATAGGGAAACAGAGGTCAAGGATTTGCTAGGTAGTTTATGTCATAATCCAGTATTCAGTAAGCCACGTCGTCCTAGAAGCAGCAAACTAGTCACATAAAACTCAAATCAGAAAGTGACCCCAGGGGCGCCTGTGTGACTCAGTAGGTTAAGCATCTGACGCTTGATTTCAGCTCAGGTCATGATCTCACAGTTCATAAAACCAAGCCCGGCTTCAGGGCTGTCAGTGCAGAGCCTGCTTGGGATTCTCTTTCTCCCTCTCTCTCTGCCCCTCCCTCACGAGCATGCAAGTTCTCTCTCTGTTTTTTTCTCCCCCTCTCAAAATAAATAAATAAACATATGAAAGAAAAGAAAAGAAAAGCAAAGCCTAAAATGGCCCTAGAAAAGGAACTGGAGGGACCACAATTGGGACCTGAAGTTTGACAGGCCCTGGCTGTTTTGAGACTGAAGGAGTGGGAACAGTCTTAGAGAAGAAAAAAGGAAAGTTTTGTTTGGGGCACTTTAAGCTCAGAGAAAGTTACATATGTTTGAACTCTTAAAACCAACAACAGGTATTTAGGTCTATAAGAGGCATGGCAAAAACACAGAATTTCCTTTTATAACCCAATCACATATCCCTTTTCCTCTTTGCTCCAAATATTTGGGAAATCATTATTTGGGCAAGCCCCAAAGAAGCATGCTGCCAATCATATAAGCAGCGTTTTTTTTTTTTTTAATGTTTATTCATTTTTTTGAGAGAGGGAGAGAGACAGGGCATGAATGGGGAAGAGGCAGAGAGATAGGGAGACACAGAATCCAAAGCAGGCTCCAGGCTCCAAGCTGTCAGCACAGCGCCCGACGTGGGGCTCAAACCATGAGATCATGACCTGAGCCGAAGCTGGATACTTAACTGACTGAGCCACCCAGGCAATCCTCATATAAGCAGGTTTTTAGGTTTTTTTTAATGTTTTATTTATTTTTTAGAGAGAGAAAGCATGAGCGGGGGAGGAGAAGAAAGAGAAGGGGACAGAGGATCCTAAGCAGGCTCCGTGCTGACAGCAGCAGCAGGCCGATATGGGGCTCGAACTCACATTTGATCATGTGAGATCATGACTTGAGCCAAAGTCAGAGGCTCAACCGACTGAGCCACCAGGCGCCCCTCATATAAGCAGTTTTAATCAAGCATGGAGTACGCGCCTGGGGCTACAGCAATGGCCAGACGGACACGGTCTCTTTTTCAAAAGGCTCTCATGATCTTATTTTAAAAATCAGACAAGTAGATCTATCACAAATGTAATTATTTTCATAGTATTTCTTTTAAATTTATTCTACATTGGACATGAGGGCTGTGTTACAAGATGTTTTAGATTTGAAAGTGTGCGTGCGTGTGTGTGTGTGTGTGTGTGTGTGTGTGTGTGTGTGTCTGGGAAGGGGTTAGGAAAGGTCCTCCCAGGAAGGAATGAGTAGAACTCGGTGGGCAGGCAGGTGTCACCTGAGCAGCAACAGCAGGCACGGAGGGGAAAATTTCGCATGGAGTGCCTGAAGGTCCAGCCCAGGAGGGAATAAGGTACCAAAAGAACCTAGAGAAAAGAAGCAGACCATGCCATGGCCTGCTGGAAATGGGAAATTTTTTATCCTGAGATAAAAAGAGCAACTGGGTGGGAAGCTAATTGGAACTGGATTTTGGAGAGACCTCTCTTGAGCCACACTGGAGATGGGGAAGTCCTCTTGTGCCCTGAGACCAGTTAGGAGCCTGCTGTGGAGACCCAGGGGAGTGACAATGGCCTGCAGGGGAACACGCCAACCTGGACAGGGAACACGACCATCTCAGCCACCTCGGATGACCTTTCCAAGAATTTCCACAGGAGTTGTTCTCAAGCATGCGGCAGGAACACACTATGTGCTGCAAAGGGAGGGATGCATTTGCCTCCTTGCCACCTCCAGGTCAGACTGCCTGAGTCAGAATGTCCCCTAGACACTTTCCCCAGACTCTGTCCCCTACACTTTATTAGTTTCTTAACCCCTCTGAGCCTCAACATCCTCATTTGTAAAATGGGGACAATAACAATACCAAACTCACATGGCTTTTGTGAAAATTAAATTAGCTGTACATATAATGACATATACATAAAAAAATGACTATATATATATATATATATATATATATATATATGTCTAGTCTAGAGCAGGTGACAATAAAGTGAGTCAGTATAGCATTTATCTTTTCTTCTGACCTATCTATGTGTTGTAGCATGTGGGTTTGTTAGGAGGGGAGTGGGTTTACCAAGCTTTTCACAAAAAGCCCACTCCTCCTTTGCCAGCCACTGAACACTGCCAGATTCCTACGATCCTAGATTTCCTTGGCAGAAAACTGAACCCCACCACCACAGTTAGCCCTGACTGTCCCCTTTATCAAGACAAATCAGCTCAATGTTTAAAACAGGCTAAGATCCAGAGCTGTGCTGTCCAGTACAGTTGCCACTAGCCACATGTGGCTGTTAAGTACTTCAAATGTGGCCAAACCAAATTGAGATGTGCTCTATATAAGATACACACCAGGCTTTAAAGACCGAGTATGAACACAAAAATTTAAATTGCTCATTAACAATTTTTAGATTAATTTCAGAATATACTGGACATACTGGGTTAACTAAAATATATTATTAAAATTAATTTCACCTTTTTTTTTAAAGTTTCCTTCCTTCTAATTTGTTGGATTCATTTTAATTGCTATGTTCCTAATGTCTTAATTTAGCTAATTAAATCATTAATTTTTGCTATTTTTCTTGTTAATATGAGCATTTAAGACTGTACCTAATAGTTAGTTTAAGTGTATAAGTCATCCTACAACTTTTGACATATATGTTTATTATTATCACTTATCTCTCAAGCCTAAATATTTTTAAATTCAAATTTTCACTTTTTTTTCCAAAATAGCATTTAAAACTGATATAATTTAGTTGCACTGTGGCCAGAGAACTTGTTCTGTATGATACTGGTTATTTTAAACATGTTAGAACTTATTTCATGACCAGGTGTATACTCAATTTTTGTAAAAGTACAATCTTCATTTGTGGGACCATGTTTTCTACATAAACAGTTGGATCAAGCTTATTGTTTGCTGGAATAACCCTTTAGTGGTTTTCAGTCAGCTTATTCTATCAGTTACTGAAAGATGTATGCTAAAATCTCTCTCACTTTGGTGGCAGATTTGTCAACTTTTTTTTTTTATTCTTCTGTCACTTTTTACTTTACATTGTTTGAAGCTGTGTTATTAGGTGCATAACAGTTTAGAAGTTCTTATATTCCTCATAAATTGCAACTTCGATACAACTGTTTCTTTTCAACTTTTTAAATGTAGCTACTAGAAAATTTTAAATTATGTGTGGCTTGAGTTACAGTTCCACTGGACTAGAGAAAGGATAAGCAAGAAGCCTACACCAACCACCAAGTCCTGGAAAACTAAGGACTTGACTGCAGAAAATAACAAGCGAAGGGAGGAGAGTATTGGGAGCCCTGTTAAAGGACCATACTCTCTTCCTCTCTTGCCACTAGAGTCTAAATAGGAAATGAGACCAAGATGTTTGTCAGAAGCAGAAAGGAGGTGAAGAACAAGATAGAAGAGGATAAAAAAGCAGAAGCTGAGGGGCGCCTGGGTGGCTCAGTCGGTTTAATGTCCAACTCTTGATTTCTTCAGCTCAGGTCATGATCTCACGATTCGTGAGACTGAGCCCTGCGGCAGGCCCTGTGTTGCCACGATGAATGGAGCCTGCTTGGGACTCTCTGCCCCTCCCCAGCTCATGCTCTCTTTCTCACTCTCAAAAACAAACAAATAAATACACATTTAAAAAAAAAAAAAAAAAGGCAGAAGCTGAGAAAAGCTCTCAGGCCAGGGAAGAAGGAACTCTATACATATCATAGAACAACGACTTCTGTGAACTCAATATATTTAAGCCTTTAATCATGAAAATGACACTTGGTATTAAAAATAGCCTTAATGTCCAAAAGATAGAACCACTATTCCATTAAAGCAGACCTTTTTTATTTATTTTTATCAATTTTCCCTCTTTGAATTAATCAAATCATACCATATGATACTTAACTATTATGATTTTAGATACTTAAATTAATCCTGGATGTTTTTTCCATGCCAGAGGAAGAGAACAAAAATATCTTGTACGGCCTTAGAGGACTAACCTAGACTTGTGCTTTTCCTCAATGACATGAGATAATTCTTAACAGAAATGCAGAAGCACAGAGAAGGTAGATCAGAGAAGTAGAAACAAGTATAGAAAGTACCAGGCACCTGGGTGGCTCAGTCAGTTAAGCATATGACCTCAGCTCAGGTCATGATCTCACGGTTGGTGGGTTCAAGTCCCGTGTCTGGCTCTTTGCTGACAGCTCAGAGCCTGAAGCTGGCTTCAGATTCTGTCTCCCTCTCTCTCTCTGCCCCTCCCATGCTCACTCTCTTTCTCTCTCTCTCTCAAAAACAAATGAACATTAAAAAAAAAAAGGAGCTAAAAAAATATAGAAAGTATAATGTTTAGAAAGCAAAAGGGAGGAGAGGTTCCCAGAAGTGCTTGCAGGGAACTAGGAGCTGAGATAAGTTAAAGCAGTTTGGCCAGAGAAACTCTTCCCTGACAACAGAACTCTTGGGTTGCCCACAGCTCGGCCTGTGCTGCTGCGTGACTTGGGAGACCGGGGCATGGAGCTGACTGCACTTGCCAAGAGAATATGGGGCATGGGGCACAGCCAGATAGAAACTGATCATGACTCCTGGTAAGACTCCTGCCTGTCTCCTTGGTGAAAACTTGGTGTTGCCCTCATCAGCTAGTAGTAAGGAGGTACTATTATAAAACTAATACTACACTAATAAAAATTAACTACTAATTACCATATAATAACCATATGATGACCACACTAATAACAACGTAGTTATTAAAAAATTGGAATAACATGGCTTTGCCTGCAGCTCCCAAAGCTGAGTATACACATGCCCATTACCCAGCAATCACACACCTACCATACCACCATCAGAAATGCATACGTACGTATACCAAAGATGGGTACGAGCACAGTCACAGCAACATTATGTGCAATAGCCAAATGCTGGAAACTGCCCAAATGTCCATCAACAGTGCACAAATATGTGATATATTAATCACCCAAAGGCCAAATCAGCACTGAGAGGAAGCACACTACAGCAAGAGGCAGCGTCACGAGTGAATCTCAGAAACCTAACTCATTAGGAAAGATGTCGGATACTGCAGGATCCATTTATACACGCATGGAACTGTCAGGTGTGGTGGGTTGCCCCCAGGGAGGTAGGGACTGGAAGGGAGCACATGGGGAGCTCCTGCTTCTTGATCTGAGTGCGTGGGTGTGTTCAGTTTGGAAAACTTGTGAACAGTACACTTACAGCGTGTCTACTTTTCTAGTATATGTGCTATACTTTAAAAAGAAAGAAGGAAAGAAAAAGCTGTCCAGGTAAGACAAGCCTGGAAGTGTCTTTGTACCCTCTAACCTCATTGTTCCCCCACTCCCTTACACTTCTTCCTTGCTCCCCCTCTGCAGGTGTGCTTAAGCTGGTTCTCTCTCCCTGAGGAGCCCCACACGTCGCTATCCACTATCCATATTTACGGCTTCTTCCCACACCAGGCTGGTGATTTGCAACCCCTCCCCATTTTGGATGCCTTTGCTAATTTAGGCCTTTCACACTGATTCAGCCCTTGCTTCTCCTTTCTCTGCAGTTAGGAAGTTTGTACCATCACTGTATATCTTCCCAGCTGTTTTATTTCTGCCAAGGCTGCCCAGCTAGACTTAAAATCATGGAGCATGCCCTCTGGGAATGATCTCAACCCTCCACAGGCAGTTCAGATTAATTTGTTCCTCATGAACCAGAAGGGTGTGGAAGGTGAGTTTTAATCCTCCCAGGAACTCCTGGCTCCCAGACATGCCCCTTCGGCCCCCAGCACCTGGATGGACTCCCACAGAGAGCTCTAAACCTTTTTTATTATAGTCTGTTCACCTCCCAAGAGCCAACTTGCTAGATAAACTCCCCTCACTGCTGCCAAACAGCATGGGACTAACTTGGCCATCTGGGCCAAAATTATAAACATTTTCAAAATAGGTAACCATAAAATGACTTTTTAGAATATACGCCTGTTGGCCCTCTCACACTTCCATCAACTCCCTCATACCTTCCCATCTCACTCATTTCTTTTCTGGCTTAGAGGAAGAAATGGCTGCTAATCACAAATAAGGTCCATTTCATCTTACAGAAACAGCAGCACTCACATAATGGACAGACATGGAACAAGAACCATGACATCTTGGTTATAGTGCTCTGGCAGTTCACAGCACTCTCTCCTGTCTAAGCATGTGTTGGAATTTAGGTGATCCTGGCTCTAAGACTAGAAATGTAAGACATTCTTCTAAACTGTCCAGCTTTCCGGATTACACAAGTGAAACCACAACCCATCATGTTTTTGAGTCTGTGCCCCTTCACTCAACAGACATGAATTCCTCTTCCTCACAGTTTCAGGACACGCATCCCTCTGTGGAAGAGGATTAGCAGTTATAAAACAAGAGGAGACTGAGGCTAAACACCAGAGGGCAGGAGATGAGTCTTCTTCCTCTTTGTAACCCCAGTACTGAGCTGGGTGCTTGGCACCACAAGCAGGCAAGTCAAGGATGAGAAACGCAGCACATAAAACTATTTTCTCTTTTAAAAGAGCGATCCATAATTAAGCAAAGGCCACCTACACGAATTAAGACATGAGAACATAAAATTCATCTTTCAAGTCAGCTGATTTGTAGGACCCCTTTAACGGGTAAACACATTATTCGGTCGGAACCACTGAACCAGAGGCCTGAAAGGGACCACAGCCATCAGCAGCAGCTCAAGCCTCCCAGTAGCGACCAGGAAACAGAGCCCCACAAGGGGATATGTATTGGCCAAGGTCACCCAGCTGGTGTGGGGTGGGGACAAGACCCCGCCTCTCCCTATTAGCCCGGCACCTCTGAGAGATGCTCTCCAAAATCCTTGAGTTATTTACACACTAAAGGCGTATAATGAATGCATGCCTATGTCAAGTCACTGCTTACAATTCAGAGGAAAGCAAACGGTCACCAAAACGTGTCTCTTTCGTAGGGCTGGCTGCAGAGGGGGGCAAGGAAGGTCACTGGCGAATTTCTACGTACAGACGCCACACATCCCGCCTTATGGAAGGATGCAAAGGGCAGTTTTGGGAGCTGCTAGTTACACTGCAGAGGGTCCCCCAATCCCGTCCCAGGGAAATGAGTTAACTCGGCTCTGCTGGCTCGGAAGCTTCCAGGAATGAATTAAACCCCGAGCCGCTGCGGAACACCGGGGGAGAAAGGGCCACTGCGGCTGGACTCGACAACCTGGCGGTTCACCCCTGAGCCTCCACACTTGCGTGGGCCGCGGCGCCCCCTGCCCGGTCGACGCGGCCCGGAGCCACGACTCCCAGCCCGCGCCCCCGCGAGGCGCGTCCAGGGGCGCCGTGCCCTGGGAGCCGCCCGCGGGGCCGGGGAGGAGCCGCCAAGCCCCAGCCAGGCAGGGTTAGGGACTGATGGCCACCGCCGCCCCCAGCCCGCGGGCCCCGCTACGCCGAGAAGGGGGCTGCGCCACTTACCTCGGCCGGCAGGTGCCGCCGCCGCCGCCGCCGCCTCCGTTCGCAGCTGCAGGGGACGCCGCTCCGCGCCGCCGGCCGCCTTCGTCCGCATGCTAGGGAGGGGGCGCCGGCCGGCCTCCAGTCCAGGGCCCCGCGCCCCCGCCCGCCCCCGGCGCAGCGCTCGCGCCCATTCAGCACCAGACTGCCCGCTCCCCCGCGCGGATGCGGAGGAGGGACGCGGGCGGGGCCGAGCATCACGAGGACAAGAGAGACCAATCGGAGCTCGCGAGGGGGGGGGTCCCGCGGCGGCCTCGCCCCCGGGACGCGCAACGCCTCCACCCACTGTGGTTCGGGGAGCCGGGCGCCTTCGGCAGGTCGTACCGGGGACAGTGGGCCCCCACAGCCCTCTTGAACTCTACGTGCAGTTAGGCGGTGGAGGGAACAAAAGGTGCATTTGGACTTGTTACAGGCTTTTACTGCGCAGAGGACTGGTAGATGCGGAGTCGGTGAATGAAGGGGCTTTTCGTAGTCACGTGCTTTACTTGCCTGCACAACCCCCCGCAGGGCGACCACTGTTCAGAGTTCCTTGGGTCGTGAGACCTTGAGAGCTGCAGGAGGGCAGCCTGGGCGTGGGGGAGCGGGGAGGACTTGCAGAACATCTTTATTTTTGTTACACGTGTCCGAGAAAAGGTTAGTAGTGCTGATTACCTATTGGTATCAATGGGTAATTGAGGCCCGGAAAGCATAAGTGAGGTACCTAATTCATTGGGACATCTGGTGGCAGAGCTGGGATCAGAACCTGCGCTTGGAGTCCCCCTTTCCATATCTCAGGAGTCTCCCTTGAATCTGGAAAAGAAATGTCATACAGACTTTTAAAGCATAAATATTCGTGAATCCCCAAATTCAAGAATTAAAAGGAGTTTAAAGCGCTGATATGTTATTTCTTTAGAACACCCAAGGGTGTATAATGCGTCTGCAACATTTCTGTGCCTTGGGACTTGTTGACTCCTCAGTGAACTCATTGGTCTGCTTTCAGAATTTCCTTTTAGGTTACAGATACAGTGCATTGCAGTCATGTGCCTGTGATACCGGTTCTGGTTTAAAACGGAAGATCCTAGAAACTAAGCCAAATATATTTGTGAAAACTTAGAATTTTGTCGATCTTTTTTGCAACAGTTTGTACAGGGGTTGCAAAGCACCAGAGTTTGGCAGTGTCTGTGTTCTTTCCCCAGTGGGGGCAGGGGGTGCTGGAAAAAAATGTTGTATCTGGGTAACAAAGGTCAGGAGGGAAATCTTGGAAAGGAAGGGGGGGGGGACCCTGTTGTCATACTTTCCAAAGGGATTTTGCCATAAAAATGTTCCCAAGTTATTCTAAGGTGAGAATACTGGAGCATTTTGAAAATATTAGAGGAAAAGCTGTCACTGGGAGATCTAAATCCAGTGGAGTGGCCAAGGCTGGCCAGGCAGAGCAGCTGATGGGGTCAGGGACAGCTGCAGGGAGAATGCTGAGCACCTCACCACTTCTCTCTTGGAGACCTGCCCAAGGCCAGCCTGCTTGGTCAGACACTTTACCTCTCTTTGCCTTAACTGCTCTTTCCCTTTCTCCCAGATACTCCTTGTCTGAAAAATGCTGTGAGAGCATTAAGGTTGGACATAAGGATCAGCCTTCCGGCTTGGAGGACTGGGTGCAAGGTGGGTGTGACAAAGAAAAGGAGCTCAAAACTGCCTCCTGTTCCAGCCTAACCGGACCACTGGTAAGCTTACCCTGCACCCGCTGCCTCATTCACCCCATTCACATTTGGTGGGAAGAGAAGCTGACTTGTGGGACAAGACAAGCCCTGACCTAAAACACCCTTTTTACTAGCTGCAGAGCCTCCGCTACTGTTCTGGATAGAGACAGAGATCCTCAAACCGTAAATTAGGATCAGCCCCTCGACCTCAAAGCCTTACCTGGAATCTCTTCAAGTCAGAGGCTGGTCTCAGAAAAGCTCAGGACCCTGACTAGCACAGTGGCCAAACTGTTGGTAAATCTGGGACAGCTACCACGATTTTACAATTCTTTAGTTCCTTATGTTCATTACTTAGGTCATTCTAATAGCAGGCATTGTGGTTACCCCAACATTCATTCCACCCTTCCCTTCTGTGATGCAACATGTGGTTTAGGTAAGATTGCCCCACTCTTAGCTCTGTGAGCGGGCTCTGATTGGTCTAGGTGAGCAGTTCTCAAACTATGGTCCATGGACCCCTAGGGGTCCCTGAGGACCTTTCAGGGAATCTCTGAAGTCAAAGTTATTTCATAATTATCTAATACATAGTTTGCCTTTCGCATTGATGGTGCAAAGGCAAAGGTGTGCAAAACTACTGGTGCCTTCACAAATCAGGGTAGTGGCACCAAACTGTACTAATAGCCTTCATTACCGCACTAATGGTAAAAAAACAAAAACAAAAACACAAAAACTTTTAATTAAAAAAAATGCAGTGTCATTTAAGAATGGTCTTGATGGAGCAATACATATTACTAAATTTATTAAAATCTCAACCCTTGAGCACATATCTTTTTAATATTTTATATAACAAAATGGGAAAGGCACATAAAACCCTTCCACTGCAAACCAGAGCCTGGTGGTTGTCTAAGGGAGAGCACGTGTGCAGCCACAAGCTGAACTGGCTGGTTTGGGTTTTTTGGGGTTTTTTTTGTTTTTTGGTTTTTTTCATGCAACACCATTTTCACTTGAGAAAGCAACTGACAAATTATGGTTATTTCAACTTGATTATTTGGTAGACATTTCCTTGACAATCAGTTAAGTGAGCCTGTCTCTTCAAGGAAAACAATGGACTATTTGTTGGGCCAATGATGAAAAAATTCCAGCTTTCAAAAGAAATTTAGAATTTTGGAAAACTTATTATCACCCTGAGACAGGTTCTCAATATTTAAGGACTTTTCTGATGTGACGAATGGTGATGTTAACAAATGTGACTTGGGGATATTGGGTCATGTATAATGTGCCAACATTTACAAGACCTGCATTTACTCAGTGAATCAGTGTTTTCCAAATCGCTAATGCATGATGTTACAAAATCACACGTGGGTAAAAAATGAATTCTAAATGCAAGGCAGACAATGGATTTTAATTTGACAGTATGAAAAGTTTATAGATAAGGTTTTCAATTTCACAATGCAACAAACCTTTAAGGAATTACCTCTTGTAGAATTTTGGTATAGTACCAAAAAAGATACCCTTTAAAAGCTATCGGGGCACCTGGGTGGCTCAGTTAAGTGTCCAACCTCAGTTAAGTGTGAAACCTCTTGGTTTCGGTTCAGGTCATGATCTCACAGTTGGTAAGACTGAGCCCTGTGTGGGGCTCTGCACTGACAGCATGGAACCTGCTTGGGATTCTCACTCTTCTTCTCTCTCTGCCCCTCCCCCATGCGTGCTCTCTCTCTCGCTCTCAAAATAAATAAAATAAACTTCAAAAAAGATCTATCAAAATACTCCTCCCTTTTCTAATTACATATTGATGTGAACCAGATTTTCTTCATGTACTTTAACCAGAACAATTTGCAACAGATTGAATACAGAAGCAGATATGAAAATCCAGCTGTCTTCTATTAAACCAGACGTAAAGGGACTTGCAAATTAAAAATAAAGGGGGAAAAAAGCCATTTTTCTCACCATCTTTTTGTTTTGGAAAACATAGTTGTGTTGTTTTGTTTTTTTGGGGGGGCTATTAGTACTTTTTAAAACATAATTATTTTTTAACTTGTTAAAACATGTAATTTATTTTTATGATTTATTTTATTAATTTAAATTAAATTACATTTAATTTCTAATTTGTCAAATATCAATAGATTAAACCTCCATTAAAAAGATTCTTTAGGATCCTCAGTAATTTTTAGGAGTGTAAAGGGTCCTAAGACCAGAGTTTGAGACCTGCTGGTCCAAACCACCCAGAGAGATCCCATCCTCCTTGCCCCTAAGATTGATTCATGGGCGGCCATCAGAACAGACTGATCCAGTCAGAGAAAACCTTAGGTATTTGTTGGATGGTGGGAGAGAGATGCTCTCATCTCCTGCTAGACAGGAGTCAGGCAATAAGTAGCCTTAGTAGCCACTGATAAGGCAGCCATTTTAGGCAACAAGAAGAATTTACCTTAGAAGAGAATCATGCTGAGGGAAGCAAAGACAGAGGTTAGAAAGAAACCATTGCCTTTATGACATTTTTGAGCTACTAGATCAAACCAGCCCTGCAGCCCATCCTACCTGTATATACTCCAGTTTAATGAGCCAGTGAAGTCTCCGGTGGGTTGAACTAGCCAGCCTCAGGTGCCCCCTTGATGCATTGTATATCTGTTTATGAATATTTTTACCTAAATAGGTGCCCAGGGCCTCAAGGTAGCATACTTTCTAGGGTTTATTCATTCATGAATAAACTTTTTCATCATGTCATCAGTACAGGTTAGTGAAGGCAGAGCAGGGTCTGGGGGAAAAGGGACCTGACACAGACAAGTGGGGTCAAAAGTGCCAACAATACTTTGGAGAGCAATGAGGAACAGAGGCATCTGATCTTGAACAGCAAAGTGGTAGCAGATTTTAACTTTCTTTTGCTTTTATGCATTTCTCAAATTGGACAACACAAGCATGTATTGCTCTTCTTTGAGGAAAAAATAGAACGATATTATTTTTAATAGCCCTTGAATAGGGGCACAGGCTCAGAGAGCAGGTTGGCACCAGGATATGGCAAGAGAAGTCTTGGGCTAAAATTGGGCTAGCAGGGAAGGAAGATCAGGGAGGCAGACGGGCCCGGAAAACAAACTTCCTTTCATTTACAGTTTTGCCAACAGCCAACCTCAAAGATTCAAGGGGATGAGCAAGAATCTCCAAGGGTTAAGGAATCATTAATTATGCCTCCGTCAAAGCTGTTGGAATATATGCAGCTCAGAGAGAGAGATTGAGAGAGACCAACACTAGATTTAGGTCAATACTAGAAAAGGCTTGAGAGATATCACATTAAGTGAAAACAAAAAAGGGGACACAGACTGCATGCAAACTTCTATTATGTGGCGAAAAAAAAAAAAAAGGTGAGAAGAGCGCTTGGAAAAAGAAAACAGTTGTGGCATTAGAGTAGCAGGATCATGAGTAATCTTTTTTTCCTTTGTAAGAGATGTCCTTTCATGTTGTTATAATGTTGTTTTTTACAATAAATAAAACTGAAGGGAGTCATTGGTTCAAATTACTGAGGTCTCCGAGGCTTTTCCAGATGGCCTGTTTCTTTTCGCCTGCCAAATGGCTCTCATCTGACACCAAGACAGGAGCTGTGCCTTCCCTAGGGCCTGGCATCTTCGAAGCTGTTAGGGGTGATGCCGATGTGACTATTTTGTAGGTGGCCAGAAGGAAAGGAGAGAGGGCAGTTGTAGCAGCCAAGACTGAGGCTGTGTGTGAGGCAGGGGCCGGGGGAGTGGGGGTCAGGGATCCCTACTCCTCTACCATCGGCTGGTTTGGGGGGGTTCCCTCCCAAGTATTGTCTTTGTATTTTTCTCTTGGTGAACTTCACCTGCTGTTTGGCTCCCATCCTCATCCTTCTGAGACGTTGTCCCTCCCTCAGTCCCCAGGGGCTGGAGCGCAGCTGCGGCCAACAGAATGCAGACCGGCTGCTGCCCTAAAGCACAAAGGAAGTCAATCCCTTGAGGTTTTTCTAGGAATGTTTCCTGTGAGCAATCACGGGAAAAGCAGGAGTAAAACAAACAAGGGAAACATCAGGGAAAGGCTGTCTGTTGACAGGGTGGCTTAGGTTGAGAAAACAGTTCCACACGGACACATATTCAGGCACATGTGCAGGCTCTCATTCCATCCTTCCTTCACCCATTGCACAAACATGTGCCAAGGGCCTATTATGTGCCAGGTATTGTGTGAAGTGCTGTACAAAAATGATTTCATTTTATCTTCATAACAGCCCTTTGAAGTAGGGTCTTCTTACCCCCATATCTTACATAAGGAAGTTGAGGCTTGTAGAAACTTAGGGAAATGAAAAAGTCAAAGTTCACATGGCTAAGAAGTAGCAAAGCTGGGATTGAACCCTGGCCATCATACGCTGGAGTTGACCTAAGAAACGGTCCTTTCTCTGAAGGTCAAATGGTCTAACTGGAGAGAAAGACACTTTAAAACAGATGAACAAGCAAAACCAGTAACACAAGGAGATATAACAGAAGGACTATTAAGAGTCCTGAGAGCATGGCGGGCGGGGGTGAGGAGGAGGGCCACTGGCTGGACCGGCCTCAGAGCTCAAGGACACATCTTGGAGGGGTGAAAATTGAATTTGGCTTTGAAGTATAAGGTGGGTATATTAGTTTAGGGCTGTGTTCATTTTCTACTGCTGTGTAGGGGCGCCTGGGTGGCGCAGTCGGTTAAGCGTCCGACTTCAGCCAGGTCACGATCTCGCGGTCCGTGAGTTCGAGCCCCGCGTCAGGCTCTGGGCTGATGGCTCGGAGCCTGGAGCCTGTTTCCGATTCTGTGTCTCCCTCTCTCTCTGCCCCTCCCCCGTTCATGCTCTGTCTCTCTCTGTCCCAAAAATAAATAAAAAACGTTGAAAAAAAAAATTAAAAAAAAAAAAAAAAACTTGCCACAAATTTAGCAGATTAAAACAACTCAAACTGTCTCACAGTTTAAGTCCAGTTACTGTGTAACTGAATTCTCTGCTCAGGGTCTCACGTGACGGAAATCAAGGTGTGGGCCAGGGCTGTGGTTCTCAAGTGGGCTCAGAGTGTTCACTCAAGCTCACCGGTTTGTGGCAGAATTTCTTCCCTTGCAGTTACCGGATTGAGGTCCTTGGGGTTTTTTACAAGCTGTTGGCCCCAAATCACCACCCTCAGCTCCTTGGGGCTGCCCATGGTTTCTTGCCATGTGGCCCCATAGAAAGTTCTTAACACAGATATTTGCTTTCTTCCAGGCCAGCCAGAGCACAGCTGTATGACTTTCTCTTCTACTACCAATAGACGAAACTTTCTGCTTTCCAAAACCTCATGTGATTAAGTCAGACCCACTCACCCAGTAATTTCCTTATTTTAAGATCAACTGGCTTAGGACATTAATTACATCTGAAAAATGTCTTCGCAGCAACATTAGCTTAGTGTTCAATTGAATATAGTGTTCAAGTAGCATCCATCAGAGGCTAGTGATTTGGGGAACCATCTTGGAATTCTGCCTACCATAATAAGATTTAGCAAATGGGGAAGGTGAGGAAGATCAGTCTAGAAAGAGGTAACAGGATGAGCGAGGATTCTGGGAGACTGTTGGAAAATGATAGGAAAGTGAGCGCCATGTTTGCAACAACATGGAAGGGTGGATTCTGGCAAAATCTGCCAAGTCAAAAATCCCTGAGATGCTGGGGAAACTATTAAAAGCATGTTTTACATCAAGGCTGAGATGGCAGGAATGGGAGGACATCCCTCAGAGGCAGAAGCAATGAGAGAGTGGGAATCCAGAGAAGTGAGTCAGAGCCAGACTTTACCTTGGAGTCCCCATTAATTCTGGCCAAATGGACCACAGAGATAGTAGACAAAGTTAGACTGAAGCAAAACGTCAGAGTACATTGGAAATCCTTATGAATACCCAGAACCTTCAAGTGATGGAAACTTTAGTGGATGTTGTCAGATCTTGCTCCCCAAGGGAAAGAGTGGCATATGTGCCATAGACTATTACTTGCCTGAAGATATCTGATTTTAGTTCAGGGTGAAGCCAAAAGAAAAACAAAAGTTCCCCCTGAGAATTTCTGACCAAAAGCCTGTCCTTATGCCAATTTGGGGCTAGAATTCATACCACCTTTGTGACCAAAATCCTTTTAAAAGGGTCTTGGGTTGGTAGTTCTCTTAGGCACCTATAAGCAGCAGATCACTTCCAGCTTAGACCTGAATCTAAGCCTAAGACAGTTCCCACAAAGTTCCAAGGAGTTTGAGTTTGTAATTTTTTTTTTTTTTTTTTTTTTAAGAGAGCGAGCAAGCAAGTGCCCGAGCGGGGGAGAGGGGCACAAAGAGAGAGAGAATCTTAAGCAGGCTCCATGCTCAGCACGGAGCCCAACATAAGGCTCGATCCCACAACACTGGGGTCCTCGTGACCTGAGCTGAAATCAAGAGTCAGATGCTCAACCGACTGAGCCGCTCAGGCACCCCTGAGTTTGCAATTTACATCTGCTTTCTAAGGCCTTCTTCATCTCTTTTGTTGAGTTCTTCAGCTCTAGAACTTCTGCGTAGTTCTTTTTTTTTTTTTATATAATCTCAAACTATTTGGTAAAGAATTCCTTCTGTTTATTCATTGTATCTCTGAGTTCCCTGAAATACCTTTCTGAGTTTTCTTGTATTCATCGATTTTCTTCATAATAGATGTTTTGAGTTCTTTCTCAGTTTGCAATATCCCATGCCGTTGAGTTCAGTTGCTGGAGAATTATCATTTTCTTTGCATGATGCCATATTATTGTGATTTTTCAGCATTTGATGAAATGAGTTTGCAACTTAAAATACCACATATGGAAACAAGCCACTATTCATAAGTCAGCAGAAAAAAATGAAATAAGGACTCAGACCCATCACACTGGCAAAGTAGAATTTGAAGATTCAAAATACCAAATAAGTTTGTTCAGTGTTTACAGAAATAAAAGGAGGTATTGAAAGTGAAAGTACTAGGAGCTAAAAGAAGTAGATTATTGATAATAATAACTCAGAAACAGGTAACACAATAAGAGAGAAGTAAAGATATAATGAGCATCAATTGAAAGATCGATACGAAGAAATTAGTCAAAATACAGCACCAAGATAAAAAAGTTCTATCTAGAAAAACTAAATAAGATTAAGAGACTGGTGGACAGAATGGTAAATCAAAGGTCTGGCACATGCCTAGTCAGATTTCCAGAAAGAAAGAAAAAATCGGGGAGATGATATAGGGGCAATCACTGAAGAGATAATGGCTAAAAAAATGTTCAGAATTGATGAAAAACATAGTCCCACAATTCAGGAACCCCAACATACGATAAGCAGGAACATTAACAGAAATCCGAGATGCATTACAGTGAAGCTGCAGAATGCTAGAGACAAAAAGAAAATCTCCTAAGCAGTCAGAGAGAAAAGACAGATTCTTTATAGAGAGACAGCAATGACACTGAAAGTCGCCAGAAGACAGGGGAAGCATATCTGCAAAGTTCTGGGGGAAAATAACTGTTCACCTAGAAGTGTATAATCTTACAAGAACAGAGGCACAATAAAAGCATTTTCTGACAACAGAAATTGATGGATATCCCCTACATAATGGAATTCCTGAGGGATGTACATTGAAGAGAAGGCAAATGATCTTGGAAGATCTCAGATGCCGGAAGGAGAGTAGGAATCAAAGACACGAGTGAAAGAGTTAAAAGTGAAACTTGATTCTGAGAAAACAACCACCTGAATGCATAAAGCCATGAGAATCATTCATGTGTACCCTATGATTGGGAGAAAAATGTGTGTAGAGGAGCAATGGGAGATTAGATTGGGACCAGAGTTTGTAAGATTTGCCAGCCAAAAGTGTTTGGACTTTATTCTTCTAGCAGGAGGAAGATATGAAGGGTTTGTTTTTTTTTTTTAATTAAAAAAAGGATAAGATGGGATGCCTGGGGGCAGGACCAAGCAGGTGAGACAGATGTGTGAGGGAGGCTGGGTGTGAGACATAAGAAGTCTATGGGGACTATGCAGCTGGAAAGTCCTATCTAAAGGGGACAGTCACTGCTCCGCTCTTTCCCACTGCTGCCATGTGGGAATCGAGCAGCCTGTGTTGCTAGATCGTTAGAGTCTTCCAGAGCAGCTAGAAATCTGGGGGTTGGGTTAGTTTTGTATTTCTAAGTTTTTAAAATTTAGCTACAAATTCATTTTTTTTTCTTTAGAAAATTGCATCACAAAATGTATGGTGACACAAAACTTCCACATGGAGGGCCTGAGGGTTTGTGACGTCTGGACTGATAAAAGTGATGATGTGGAAACACTAATACCGAAGCATGTGCAAGGTCAACTTGAGAAGTTGGTCCCAGCTCTGCTGCCTCTTCAAAAGTTATCCTGTCCTGTCAGGTTTGGTTTTGTTTCTTTACTCAGGGATGCTCTCATATTACCAATGAGGCTGTGAAGTTTTTACAGGTGGGGACCTTATCTTCTCTGAACATGCCACAAGATAGAGCACATGGCCTGGCTTTCAGAGGGTAGGATAAACAACGTGGTAAGAAATTAGCGTCCTTCTTCCCGCTCCCCTAAATCTCATTCTCAAAAGAATCGGAAGTATCATTCCTCCCTGCACGCCCTCAGGATTGCTGTACCCTAGGGATTTGGGTTTCCCTTGCCCAACCTGGAGTTGATGGCCTCCTAGAGAAGCTGAGACCTTTACCCAGTTCCCCTAAAATGCCCTAGGAGGTAAAGAACCTTCTAAAGAAATGCCTGAAGATGGCCATGTACTGACCACTAAATGCCACAGCTGGGCAGGAAACTAGAGGTCCTGTGGTCAAGCCCATGGCTGGCCTGTATGTGATGAGGGCATCTCTGTGAGCCCTGGAGTCTAGAACCAGACATAAAGGTAAATGGTAACAACAGCACCAACATGGGCAGAGGAGGAGGCCCTTGACCTATTTTCCTGTACCATATAAGGTCTAGAGTTCTTCTACTATCACCTGGAAGGAGGAGGGAAATTCCAACAGTGGCTAATGTCAACCATAGCCAATCATAGAGCAATCATGCTCTAAATGAACATACCATGTCAAAAACGGGTCAAGAAATGGAACATTGCTGACCTTCCCGAAGCCTGCCTTGTGGTTCCTTCTGGTCACTACCCTCACCTTCCTTCTATGATGGTAGCCACTCTTCTGACCTCCACCCCTTAGATTTGTTTAGCTAGTCTTGGAACTTTACATAAAAGAAATCTACAGTACGGATTCTTTGTATCTGGTTTCCTTCACTCACGTTGGGTTTGGGAACTTCATCTATCTTGCTGCATGAGACTTAGATGTGTTCATTTTCATTGCTGCATAGTATGGAAATATCACAGTTTTTAAAATCCCCTTGATGGAGGGGTGCCTGGGTGGCTCAGTGGGTTGAGCATCTGACCCATGGTTTCAGCTCAGGTCATGATCCCAGAGTGGTGAGAATCAGAATTTCCTGAAGTTCAGTTTCACAAATGCCATCTTTGTGATTTTTGCCATATTCCTGCACCACCCGTACTACCACTTAATATTTTTCTTTCAACTGTCTAACTTTTAACATTTAAAGATCCGCTTTAGCCTTACCCTAAAAAAATGACAGCTGTGAACTCACAGCTTTGATGTGTGGCTACCTTGCTTTTGTTACGCATTAAAATATGCATATAACTCTTC
This sequence comes from Panthera uncia, assembly GCF_023721935.1. NCBI lineage: Eukaryota > Metazoa > Chordata > Mammalia > Carnivora > Felidae > Panthera > Panthera uncia. The sequence goes on from NW_026057579.1 coordinate 1,246,781, forward strand.
AAATAAATTGGTCAGTTGGCTACCTATGTGAGATATTCTCTGTTGCCTCCTCCTGCTCCTTTCCCAGCCCTGCTCTGTGTGGGAAGCTGACCTCCACAGACTGCCTCAGCCGGCTCTCTTGCCCTCTGCCTTTGCGTGTGTCTGGCTGAGAGGCACTGGAGGGTGGCTAGAGGACAGGGTATTTCTCCCTATCCCAGCTGGCAGTTGGCTCCATTCTCTATCGAAGGCTACAGGTCTGGTCAGGCAGCCCTCTCTCACAGCCAATAGTTTTATCTCCTTGCCTCTCCAGATGTTTCAGATCCCTGGCATTTTACCAATCCTTGGTTCCTTTCCTTGTGCCTATCCCTTTATAAATGATCCCTTACTAAGCCTCCTTCAACTCCCCACCCCCCACCCCCCCACCCCCCGCCCCCATCATGGGACCATCTGTTTCCTGCTAGGAGAGATGTGGTGTCAAATACCACCAATGGCAAGCATCCACTCCTGTTCTATACAGGTATTAGCTGAGACCCAGGAAGGGACTCACTTATCCAAGGTCCCCCCTACTGTGAGTGCCAGAGCTAGGAATGGTCTCCCTGGTTCAATGCATTTCTCACCGTGGATGCTACTCCTAGGGAAGAAACTAGTCAGGTCTAACAGTGTCCAAGTGTTCAATATTGTAAGTCCTCTTTCTAAGCCTCTCTCTCTTCCCTTCCCTGTCCTAATCCTTTTTTTTTTTTTAATGGGCCCCGGATCTAACTAGATCACAGCTGGCTTATTTCCTGACATATGCCATGCATCAGCCCTCCCAGAGCCCGCATCTTTATTCAAACACACCTGCATTTCACTTCTCTCCTTTAGTCATGAATCCTTCCCAGGAGAGGCCCAAAGGCCTGACCCACACATCTCTTCCTCTATGAGCCTGCTGTGTAAACTTTTCCCCTCTGTCCAGAAATGATCATGCTTCCCCTACTCTCCCCTAGCTCTACCTTAGCACTGGCCCAAGTGGTAACAAGTTGTGTGTGTGTTTCTTTGACCACACTGTGACCGCTTCTCTGAATGATCACGTGGAACCCCTTTGTATCATCAGCACCCACCCCTGAGCCTGACTCGGATCAGCCCCTCACAGCGCTGTGTTGAATTAAATTGCATTCACTAGGCCATCAAGAACATTAAAGCATGAAAGATGTTCCAATGGGTCACAGAAGAATTCCTGTCTCACTGATTTTTAATGGTTATTTATTTTAAAATGATATGCTGGAGATGTGGTCTGAGTTGAGGGTGGGGTCAGGGGTGGCTCTTCGCAGTCTCTTATTCTTCCCCTCTGAGGCATGTTGGAAAGGGATGAAGAAGTGGCCATCCAGTTTCATTATGGGTCATGGTTCTCCAGCGAAGGTCCTTAGGTAAGAGGTATTGGGCCTATATCCTGCTGAGTGGGTATGCATACGCTGTGTGCATGAGAGAGAATGGAAGGGGGCTCTCAGAGTGCTCTTTGAATCCCCAAAGGGGCCCAGCTCCAAAGAGCACTTTGGCCTTGAATGTAAAGGAGGTCTTGCTGATGTCCACGCCCGAGGTCAAGTTAAAGCCCCTATTAATTATAAATTGTCCCTTCTCCTGGGTCTTTCCTCTCTGCGTGGATCTCCCATGGAGGCTTTAGGGAGGGTAGCTTTGGCCTCAAGAGGCAGCTTATCTAGGATCTGGGAGTTCAAATCCAGAGTTTGGCCACGTCCTTGTTTCTTTCAGACATAGTTCCTATGAGCATCTGCCCAGGGCCTGAGCTTGCAAGGCAGGTCTATTGTGGAGACAATCCAGCTCCTATACCAAGAAGGGCCTCCGTGTTTACCACTGACCATGGGCTCACCAATAAGTGAGTCAACTCCCAGCTTTGAGCACCTCAGCAACCTTGAACCATGAGCTAGGGTGGGCACATGTTGTCAGGACAGACTTCCTCAAAGGGGCCAAGCTCTTACACAGCGATCTTCCCTCTTGCAGGGAAATCTGGAGGTTGTACTTATCATAGAGCTGGTTCTCCAGGGGAGCAAAGAATCAGGATGGAGGACTGGGTTTGCAATTGATGGGTAGTAGCCTGGTGTTTGCTGCGCACTATTCTCTTCTCCTCTTTATTCTGCCTCACACGGAGCTGAGGGAAGAGGCCTTGACAATGGGTAGAAGTTAGGGGATCCTGACTGTGGCTTCAACCCTAGCCAGTGGTTGTATACCCAAAGGAGCTTCCTGGTTCTTGTTCTCTCAGGCCGTCTGGATACCCTCCCCTCTGCACATTACCCTGGCATACTGCCCACACCTGGGCTGTCACAGCCCCCACCCCACCATGCACACCCAGGAAGGGGCCCCAAACTGGACGTTGGGAGCCCTGAGTGCAACTTTCACTTCTGCCAACAACAAGCACCCATGTATTCTTGGGCAAGTCCCTTCACCTCTCTGTAAGAGAGTGATATAATAATCCTGTAAGGCCCTCAAGTGTTACTTGGAGGATTAAGATAATGGGTAAGAAGGTCTTCAACGGACTCTGAAGTGCGATTAGCATTTATTATTATTTATTATTATTAACCTGTTCCTTCCTTGGAGCCCTGCTAAGTGAACCAAAGTATGAATGGTTAGTAATGAACTTTTAGTTTCTCTTTCCAGACAATTATTTGCACTTGTAACCAAGATGCTGCATGCCTACATTCAGAGAAAAGAGTAGGGAATAAATCCCAAGTTCGCAGGCATGCAGGAGAAGAGCACCCTCTGAGCAGGATGTCCTGCTTCCTTTACCAGATACTTTACTGGCATCACCAACTCCCCTCATGAGAGGTTGGACATTGTCATCTACGTCAGGGAAGTCTTTGTGCAGAAGGCTGAAGGGAGAAGAATTTCCAAAGACAAACACTTGCTGGGAAAACCAACTTCCCAAACTTCCTTCGTTTGTCAGTCGCTTGGTACCCAGTTGATGCGTCCATGAGACTGTTTTCAGCTGAAAACACCACAGCATTGGGAAAGGGAAAGAAATCTTTGCCAAATTCCCATGTTATGCTGGTTAAGGAGGAGAAACCTGCCAAAAAGTTTCCTAACGTTTGAAGGCCCCTGTCCTGTTTAAGGTGTTTGTTTTCATCCGGATAGGTTGGTGGCTGCTTTCTTTCTCTCTTGCTCAACTCTTCCTCCTGCGTTCCATCAGAGTTCTTGTTTCCCATCCAAAGGGCTCCACCCCTTTTCCAGCAATTTCCGTTTTCTAACCCTCCATCTCCTCCTCCTCCTGTGCATACGGACACGGGTTCATCTGAGAGTTTCCCAGTTGGTCTTGGTGCGACCTTCCATCACCTCTCACAGTGTCTGGCTCCTGAACGAATTCTTCCTTCGGTCTAACTCAGTTCTAGACGTCACTCTCCTGTTTCCAGACTCTCCTCAGACTCCTCATTATCTACCAAATTAACTTCCATCCCCTACAGCTGGCCTTGGTTAGCTCCGTCGTTCCCATTCTCCTCAGTGCCTTTCTCAAACACCTGTTGGGCCCAGACAGCCTTTATGAGCCTCCTCTATTTTTCCCTTATCTCTGCCTGCCCTACTCCCTGGCCCCGTGCCCTACTCACACCACTCTTCAAAACCTCTCCACAGCCTGTCTCTGCACATTTGTTATACCATTCCTTCCACCCAGAGTTCTTTAATTTACTCTTCACAGGCACCGCCCCTAACAGCCCATCTCAGTGGCACTTCCTCATTAGCCAAGCAAGCATGTGCTCATATGGTAGGGGTTCTGGGCAGGCTGTTTACCAAGGGGCCCTCAAGCTGCTGGCCATGTCTTTAGATTTTTCCTCTTGGGCTACTCAGACTCCCCAGAGAGGAATCTTCCAGGCTCTTGCCTGGAGGGTGGGGTCAGGCTGCTAGTGTGTTTAAGCCCCAAGTGGCAAAAGGTGCTAGGAGTCCTTAAGTTTAAAAAATGAATGGCATCTGGGCACCTGGGTGGTTCAGTCAGTTAAGCATCCACATCCACGTGGAGCCTGCTTGGGATTCTCTCTCTCCCTCTCCCCCCCCCC
>NW_026057579.1:1250890-1275070 GCF_023721935.1 Panthera uncia
ATAGTTTTTTAAAAAATGGCGGGGTTGTGGGCTCGGGGTGGTTTCCCTCGTTTAACCCCCCCCCCCCCCGGGCCCCCTCGTTGGCTTTCTCCCCCCCCCCCCCCCCCCCCCCCCCCCCGCTTTCCTGCTAGTGTGCGTACTGTCTCTCAAAAATAAATAAACTTTAAAAGTTTTAAAGAAGCCTTTAAAAAATTAAAAAAAATAAAAATCAATGGCATCAGTCCTTGATCCTTCTGTTTTCCATGCTGCATCCCACACTCCACTGTTATGGAGCCCCCCCAGTCCAGAAACCCACTCTGTGACCCTCTCATGAGACTAAAGCTGCAGACTTCTGCTGGGGCAAGAGGGGCAGGCGCCCAACAGAATGGAGTCAGAGCAGACCTCAAGGGACCCAGAAAGTGCCAATGACTGCAGACACTCATAGATTGCTTACCAAGCACAAGCACTGCTTGCTGTGTGTTCAAAGTAGTTTACATATGTTTATGTATTCACATATTTACATTTACCCCTCAAACCCTGCTTCTCCTAGTTCTCTGCACTTAACCCCGGCCCCTGACTGCTTGGTCCTAAGCTCCTGGGGCTCCAGCTTCCTCCCTTTGAGGAACCTGTGGTATGAAACATTCATTTTAGCTTTCTCCAAGTCAGGCTTAGGGTTGGGCTCAAATGTCTGCCTGGTCAGTTATTCCTCATCTGTTTGCCTTCCTGCTTCCAAAATGTTAATGCTATTATTTCCTCATAACATCCTTTCCTAGGAAACATCCCTGCAACTGTGTTAGTGGGCTAACAGATGTTGATGCATATGGAGATAGTTGTCCACCCACCTGGCCCGGTACAGCCACCTCCCCGTCCTGAGTCCGGGACCCTCCCAGACTTTTCCCTAGGGGCCTCTTCACTCGGCTAGTCCTGATCTGGAACCTTTGTAAGAAAACCGAAATTCTAACTATAGCACTTCTCTGAATTCTGTACATCATGCTGGTAAACATGCTAAGGGGGTAGTGGGAACTCCCAGGTCTGTAGCCAGTTGGTCAGAAGCCTAGGAGACCCCCGAACTTGGGTCTGGCATGCGAAGTGAGGACAGTCTTGTCGGAGACTGTGTCCTTAAGCTGAGGAGTCTGCGCTAACCCAGGGTAGTTAGTATCAGAACTGCGTTGCCGTATTGCAGATACAAAAGGCGCGAGGAAGCCCCACTCCCCTGGGGCTGCCGTGGTAGCAGGAGTGCTGGAGATGAAGAGATCACAGAGAGGGCAAAGTGAAGCTTTCTGGACCTCACCTGCCCTTATAACCAGGGCCTTCTTCCTCCACTTCCAACCCCAGAGTGATGAAGTCTGCAAGTTTCCCCAGGCCTCATAGGTACAAATGAGGTTGTATTCGTGACCTTACTTCTCAGTTTCTTCCCCACATCCACCCCTGCAAAGTGCCTGTGTCCATGAGAATTTCTGGGAGTTCCCCGGGTGGCTAAGGTTTGCTCATGAACAAAGATAGTCATCTCTTTCTGAGGTCGCCTGGACACTGCTGCTTCCATGGGATAATACCATTTGAGCTATATTCTGCTTGCCTGTCCAGATTCTCTCCCCACCCTCCTCGGCCACGCTCGGTGTCCTGCAGCGCTGATCTTTATGAATTGTATCATCCGGCCTATTTTGTCCTGACTTCTGGTCGGGTTCAGCCAGTGGAAGGCACTGGAGGCAGGGGTGGGAGGAGAGGGAGGTCAGTATTTATTCCCTGCTCCCTCCCTGTCCTGAGTTGGCTGATTCCCCTAAGAAAGGCTACAGCTCTTACCAGGTGACCCATGTTGTGACCACTCCCACAAGAGTCCCCTGAGGGGGAGGAGGGTGGGCTTCCTGCAGCTGCTAGCCCTGTGATGCTTCACCACCCCTCGTGGCCTTCCCCTGGCACTGCCCACAGCGTTGTTCTTCGAACTCTCCTCAGATGGCCACGTTGAGATGCCCCTTGAGACCCCGACCACACAGACATCACTGCTGTTTCCACTGGACGCACATCCTCAGGCCACCCTACCTCCCCCTGGACATCACCAATAATTCTACTGTGTCCTATTGAAGCGCAGCTGCCATAACGCCAGTGCTACGCGGGCGGGGACATCTCTCCCTGCTCGGTTTCACTCTGCGAGAGGGGCTCAGAGATGTATCCGCTTGTGCCCACAGTGTCTTCTGGAATTTTGAGTGAAATAGTGCCTCTGTTTTACCATGCATGAGGCTGAAGGAGGAGTCCCAAGAGTATGAGGTGTTGAGCTGGAAAGAGCCAAGGAGCCACGCTCTCGCTTTAGGGCTGGGGGCTGGAGCTGGGAGTTGGCTCTGCCACTAAAAGGCTGTGTGACCTTGGACAAGTCGCTTTCAGGGCTACTTCCCCTCCTGCGTCACCAGGGTTGGACTTGGTGATTCTCGAACTGCTCTGGGGCCCCAGCTTCACTTTGGCCAGAACAGCTCCTGTTTGATCTATTTTTAGAAATTGGGCTTTTGTGAAGACTTCCTTTAAAGTATGATTCCACCACTTTAAAAGTGTTTGCAAACAGCTGGGCTAGGCGATTCTAAGATCCCTTCCAGTCTCAACATTTTTGAACATAAATCACCCTTGTCTTCCTCAGCATTGTGCCAGAGAGGGTCTCGTTCCAAGAATTAATGGAAAACTAATGATGAAAGACCCATCTTCTGGAGCGCCTGGGTGGCTCAGTTGGTTAAGTGTCTGACTCTTGACTTAGCTCAGGTCATGCTCTTACAGTTTGTGGGTTCCAGCCCTGTGTCAGGCTTCATGCTGACAGAGCAGAGCCTGCTTGGGATTCTCTCTTTCTCCTCCTCCCCCTGCCCCCTCCAGAATAGATAAACTTAAAAAGAAGAAAGAAAGAAAGTCCCATCTCCTGCCAGGTCTCTGCCACAGCAAATCTACCACGACTGGGTGAATGGTTTTGCTCCCCCTGCCCCCCACCCCCCACCCCCGCCCATCCTCACTTCTCATTTACTTCTGCCACGATTCCCAGGCGAGGATAACAAAGGCACATTTTAAATCAGTTGCATCAAATGCAAACCAGCCCAGCAAACAAAAATGTGAAAAACATGGGAATTTTTAACAAACTGAATTTGGGAGCTTTTGCAAAGGCTTGGCCGGTGGCCGTGGAAACTGGCAGCCCCTGAGTAGTTTGTCCCAGACATTGGGTGCTGGAGAGGATTGTGGAGAAGCGATTGATAGTTTGGGCTCTGGGGTCAAAAGGATATGATCAAATCCCAGTGCCGTCATTAACTAACTGATCGATCTTGGCCAAGTTACTTAACCATGCTGAACCTTTTTTCATAATCTGTAAAATCAGAATAATAATAATGCCTCCTTTATAGAGTTGTTGGGAGGATTAAGTGTGAGATACTACATGTGGGATGTTTAGCACAGTTCCTGGTACATGGAAAGTATCCAGTAAATCAGCTCTTTGTGGTTATTGTTATTAGAACTATTCTTCTTGGCTTTCAGGAAGCTCAGAGATCAGAGCTCAGTTAAGAGCTTAGCTGAGAAACCCTCCCAAGTAATACCCCCTCCCCCTCTGCTCCGTTTCATAGCTTCTTAACATAGTTATCACTTATCGAATTCTTAGTATGTGCCAGGACTTAGAGACACTACCCAACACCTACCACAGTGCTGGGAATATTACAGATAACTCAATATATGATGGCAGAATAATCGAATGATCTTATTCAATGCTCCGAGCAACCCTGAGAAGCAGGTATCATTGTCTCAATTATAGTAGACATATTTTTGTCATAATTGTATAGCATCTGAGCCTGCTTCCTGATCTTGAGGAGTCTGCTTTTGCAAGAGGGTCCCACTCTGGATGCTGAGAAGGTGAAAAGCTCCCCTTGACCTCTGGCAGCAGGAACAGGGACATGTGAACTGAAGACAGCCAATCGGATCCTCACCTGAGACTTTTCAATCCAGACTGAACAATGTAGTTGGAATTCCTTCTGGTGGGGCTGACAGGGCATCCAGTGTCCTGTGGACCTGGTGGCACTGGGGCCAGCAGTGACCACGGTGCCGGCAGAGGGCCCAGTACCCAGCCGCCTACCATCCATTTTAAAAGGGGGAAAGTATTGTACATGACATTATGTGATGTTAGTTTTGCAAGGAAGTTTCTACATCTTGCCAGCCTTTCCAGAATTCTCTTTCCTTCTGGAGTCTGTGAGTTTCCTTAACACTCAATCTACTTCAGGCACCCCCAAGGTATTCCTCCCTCAGGATGCCTGCCCTCCATCTCCTCAGCAAATGTTTAGGCAGCTCTTGTTGCCTTCAAGAAGATGAAGCCACACCTCTTCAGATTTTCTACCCCCCACCCCCGCATCCCCTGTCTGCCCATTTTATGCCCAAACTATGCCAATTCAGGGCCATTGGTACTCTTTTCCTCTTGCAAATGAAAACCCCAGAATTGGTCTTTCTGTCGCACACAGATATGCTGGGGGTGAGGGCTGATTCATACATTTTTCTTAAGGAAAAAAGGCCTTTGGGCCAGCTGGCAAAGGTTGGTTTTCATTGATTTCTTTTTCATTCCCTTCTTGGACTCCTCCTTTGCTCCAGGCCTGTGGTAGATCCCATGGGGAATACTGGGGGACAAATACATGTACATAAATGTAAAAAAAGAGTACTGGACTTGGAGTAGGAGAGCTGGGATGGAACCCTGGCATGGTCACTCACTGTCTGCCAGAAGTTGGGTGGGTTCCCTAACCTCTCCAAGCTTCAGTCTCATGATCTGTAAAATGACCTCATCAGTGCAGATATTCTGTGGGTTGCTGGAAGATTAAGAATGCATTTAAGAACTCATCAAAATCGCTGGTTCATGGGAGACATCCCATAGATGTGTGTGTCTGTCAGTCGAAAGTCCCCCCGATGATGAAGCCCAAAAGGAAGATGCCCCACACCTCCAGCCACTTAAAGTCAGTGGGGGGAGGGCAGGAGCATTTGAGAGTTAGGGCACCTAGAAATGTGGTAAAACCTACTTGCAATTGTGTTAAATCCCTGAACCACCAGCATCGTCAGCAGATGAGGGAGGGTGAGTGGAGGGAGAAGGGTGCCAGAAGAGAAGGTGCTGGAAAGAAGAGCTGAAAACAAGCATGACCCTTAACTGAGTGTTGTCTAGTCCTCGAGCCCAGTTTCCCCGTGGCCCTAAGGTGGGGCGGCAAACACACTGGAAGGACCATGTGGACCCAGTGGGTGCTGGTGTTGGGACCTGGGTCCCAGTCTTGTCTCGAACATTTATGTGGTGAATGAACTGGGAGGGCCACCGAAGCTCTCTGAGCCTTATTTTCATGCCTGTGATGTAGGGGGAAATACTAGTACTTGCCTCACTATTGTAGAAACAATGAACAGGCAAATGATTTTCTAAACAATCTATTAAGATATACTTCACATACCACAGAATTCACATCAACCTGGCTCCATATTTTCTTTGGACCAGTAGTACTAGGGCATGTTCTTTTCACATCAAATGGCTGGAGCTTAGGAAGTTGAACAGAGACACCACATGATGCCTCTTGAGCCTCTTAAGTCACTCCTGCCACACTCCACTGACCAAAGCAAGTCACGTGGCCATGTCAACATCAGTGGTGAGACGTATGATGCTCAGGCTAATGGGCAAGGCTACAAAGTCACATGGCAAAGGGTGTGAGTGTAGAATTCTATGGGAAGAATCTGAAGACTGGTGAACAGTGACACATCCTAGGACAGGGGACGACAAATGTGCCTAGGAATGCAGTATGGGTGGTTTTGGTCTCCCAGGACCTCCCAAGAGCCTACCAATGCTGCTTTGCTTATAAGTGGCCAGCTTCTGCTCTAGCTTTCTGCTTCTGAGGGCCCCATGTTCCAGGTGGGGGACTGTGCTAGTCCAGCCTGTCACATAAGCTTTCTAGGCCACAATTCCTAGTTCCTGGCTTCCCAGCTATCCTGCCACTGTTTCCTCTGAGGTCCTGCCAAGAGAAGCAATCCTTCTTGCAAGGGGTTCAGATCTCCTTCATGTGCAACAGGCTGGGGTCAGACCCCTTTGCTCCTGTTCCCAGGGGCCCAGCCAAGTTCAGACCCTTTTCTCCTGTTCAGTCTCCCAAACACAGCTTTCTCACACTGCTTTCCTGTCCAATATGGCCTGATGATACTATCTAGCAGACAGCAAAGACCCATATAGCCAGGCCCTCAATTCACAGAAAGGCCTGTTTATCTTTCCTGGGGTAAGACAGAGTCTCCAACAGTGAATGTTCAGAACTCAGATTAGCTTTTCAAAGGTGACCTTTCCATAGTTTACATTCTCAATAAATTACTCTGCTTAATTATAATGGATGGAGCTTAAAGCAAATTTCTGAAAGGTTTGGTCAACATTCTGGTGTAAATAACCTTCTGGGTATTTCAGTATTGCCAGTCTGCTTAGTCTGCTTCCATTAGTAATGTGAATAAGCATTTCCTTGGGTACAGCCCAAAGTTAGCAGCAATTATGAAAACTATGCAGAAGCTGGTTAATTCAGGAGCTGGTTAGCATGGCTTTCTTCAATGAGACCTGCCGCCTCTCTGTCACCACCTTCTCCCTATGGAGGTTGTTTTAGTGTAGTCTTTGCAGGCTGATTTCTAAACATCCTTTCAAGAAGGTGACATAGAAAACAAGCCACAAATTCCTCATAAAGTTAAACATACACCTATCTTATAACCCAGGAATTCCAGTCCTGGGTATTTTTACTCCAGACAAATGAAACTTCTACCTGCCCTACACAAAGACTTGTACATCAATATTCATAGCAGCTTTATTCTTAACAGGAAAAAACTGGGAGAACCCAAATGTCCATCAACAGATGAATGGACAAACACACTGTGGAATATACATACAATGGAAAACTCTGTTGCAATAAAAAGGCAGGACAGCCAAAATATGTGACGACAGATGAATCTCACAGATATTATGCCGCATGAAGGAAACCAGGCACAAAAGACTATCTACCGTGTGATTCCTTTATTATGATACTGTTTTAGTTCGGGCTACTATAGCAGAATACTACAGACTGGGTGACTTACAGACAACAGAAATTTCTTTCTCCCAGCTCTGGAGGCTGGGAAGTCTAAGACCAAAGCGCCAGCAGGTTTGGTGACTGGTGAGAGCCTTTATCTGATTCAGAGACGGTCATCTTCTCGCTGCATCCTTACATAGTGGAAGGAGTCTGGATTCCTCTAGGATTCATTTTATAGGGACGCTGATCCCACTCATGAAGCCTGTGCCCTCCTGACCTAATCATTTCCCAAAGGCCCCGTCTCCTAATACCCTGACATTTGGGTTAAAATTTTAACATATGAATTTTGGAGGGACACAAACATTGAGTCTTCAAAGACACTCCAGAAAAGAGAAAAACAGTCAATGATAGAAGTCAGAACAGTTGGAATTTATTGGGAAAGGGCAAGAAGGAACTTTCTAAGTGATAGAAATGTTTTATATCTTCATCGGTGTGGTAGTTCTGTGTATATATTTGTTAAAACCCATCAAATTCTATAGGTTAGACCTGAGCATTTTGCTGTATGTAAATTATACCTCAATATAAGATATTTCTTAAAAAATCAGGCTATTTCCTCAAGTGTTCCCAGAGAAAACTTAGGAGATCCATGTCCTAAATGTTATTTTTTTATTTTTTAGTGTTTATTTATTTTTGAGAGAGAGAGAGAGACAGAGTGCAAACTGGGGAGGGGCAGAGAGAGAGGGAGACACAGAATCCGAAGCAGGCTCCAGGCTCTGAGCTGTCAGCACAGAGCCCAATATAGGGTTTGAACTCACAAACTGCGAGATCATGACCTGAGCCAAAGTCGGATGCTTAACCCTCTGAGCCACCCAAGTGCTCCGTGTCCTAAATGCTAATGGGGACACTGGTGACCTTAGAGCTGAAAAGGTAGTTGGTAACATGTAGTCAGCAGCCAAGTGGCAACGTTTTCATTTTGTATCATCATTTAATCATTTATGAAAAATAATTTCTGAAAATGGATTATGAGGCCCATCGAATTAAGTTCTTAAAATAATTTTGAGAATGGATCCCAGGTTCTGCTTAGTGAACTCCAAATGTCATGATGGGCAGCTTTTATGTCAATGTCCTATGATGCTCTCTTGCTGAGGAGCAGGGCTTGTTCAGACCTTGGGTCTGAAGAGCCTGTGATATAAGGGTCAGACAGAGCACCTCTCCGGCCCAAGGTGAAACATGATTTTCTGAAGATGCGTCAGAGTTGGAGGATCCTATTAGCTGGGGTGGTAGGAGCTCTGGATTGGGGGCCAGCAGGCCTGGAGTGAGACTTTGCCCTTCCAGTAACCTGCCCTGAGCAGTAAATCCATGTGGGAACCTGCTGACATTCAACCAGAGAGAGAGTGCTATGACCTTGGGCGAGGCATTTGTTGCTTCTCCTCTAATCTATCCAGGGCCTCGGGACTCCTAGAACAGGATGTTCATTATGATTCTCCCTTGACCAAAATCCTTTATAATCCCCATGCTGCCGTCCCTGCCAGGAAAGGCAAAAACCTCCCTTGTGCTGAAGCTCTTGCTTTGTTTGATGTGGCCTGGGACTGAATCAGGCCATGAGTTTCCCCCCACTTGCTCAATTAGACAAGCTTTTTAAACACAGAGCTGTAACACACACCCAAACAGAAAACAATGCAAAGGAAAGAGCCCCTTCTCTCCTATTTGTCAAATTGTCTTTGGAATGTGCTTCTCTCCCACTCTTCAGAGGCAGGGAGCCCTTCCACACAGGGGCATCCAGGATGCTGCCGGCTTCTCCGGGTGGTCCCAGCCAGTCTCCTGTTCACTCCCCCCCCACCCCGGGAAAATCACGTACAGTGCATTTCAGGGGATTGGCTGAGGGAGGGTCGCCTTCATTCTTTTCTCCTGGTCACTGTCTTCTCGATCTCATCCAGCATGCTTGCCTCAGCGTCTTCATAACACGTGCACTCAGACAGATATGAATGTACACACAGCCACACAGCATTGAGCAGTCATTCATTCATTTCTTCTCCAACAAGGACATATGGAGCCCCACGTGCCTGACACTGTGCCAACCATCAGGATGCAGCAGGGTGCAAGATTAACACCTGGGGGAAATGTACACAGTGCTCACTGCTAACACAGTGTTCATGGGCAGACACAGATGTCAAAAGGCAATTCCAGTACAGAGGAGGAAGTGCTGAAAGAGGACAGAGTGGGGACGCTAATTCAGACTCAAAGGACTCAGGAAATGCTTTCCCAGGGGGCATGTGCTCTAAGCTGAGACTAACAATAAGTTAGTTGTTCGAGTGATGAAGGATGGGAGGAAAGTATTTTAGAAAAAGGAATAGCATGTGAAGACCCAGGGGCAAGAGAGAAATCGGTTCAAAGAGTGAAAAGGGATTTCTCATATCTGGATGCTTAGAGCAGAAGAGGGAAGGGTGAACCATGAGAGTGGCATGGATCAGGGAGGGAAGTACCTCAGCAGGCAGGGTTCCAAAAGCAGCACAGTGGGTAAGTCGAGAGCAAGGGCTGTGGGATAAGGTTGCCTGGGGTGAATCTTGGCTCCACCATTCCTAGCTATGTGACCTTGGGAAAGTCATTTAGCCTCTCTGCCTTGGTAGAATCACTGTAGTGCTCATGTCTGAAGGAGGATGGAGACAGATATTGCATGTACCCGAGAACTGGCTGCCATGTGATGTGTTCATTCACATTAGCCATTATCGAGCTCCTAAACCCCTCCAGCAAGTCAGGAGCCATCCCAGAATAGGGGGCAGGCTGTAACTACAGTGGGTCAACCAGCTGTTACCCTTAAAAGAAATGCCCAGTATCAGATAAACACTACATCCAGCATTCTAATCACCAGGATAACCACAGTTCTCTTTCAAATAGCATTTTAAAAGTTGCAACGCATGGGGCGCCTGGCTGGCTCGGTCGGTGGAGTGTGTGACTCTTGATCTAGGGGTTGTGAGTTCATAGCCCCATGTTGGGTGTAGGGTTTGCTTAAATTTTTTTTTAATCTTTAAAAAAATAGATAGATAGATAGATAGATAGATAGATAAATGTTTCAATGTAAATTCCATACATTTGCTTTGTTGAACTCTTAAAACTTATACTGTGGGGGCGCCTGGGTGGTTCAGTCGGTTAAGCGTCTGACTTTCTGTTTCAGCTTAGGTCACGATCTCATGGTTTCGTGGGTTTGAACCCTGCACTGGGCTGTGCACTGACAGTGTGGAGTCTTCTTGAGATTCTCTCTCTCTACCCCTCCTCTATTCACTCTCTCTCTCAAAATAAATAAACTTAAAAAAACAAAAACAAAAAACAAAACTTACCCTGTGAAGGAAACAGAATGCCCTCCTTTTTACAGAAAATGAAACAGGTTTTTTTGCCTGGAGAGTCTGGGGCCCGGAGTGGACCAGCTCCTCTCCGTCTCCATCCTACACAGCCTGGGAACCCCACTCCTTCCACCTGCCCCCATCCCCCTGTGGCAAGCTTAGTAGGATGGCACCTCCCCGCTTCCAGAGGACAGCTTCCCGGGCATGCTCACATCACCATGCACACACACACACTGGCCCTCAGGGCTCATCAGCCACCTGGGAGGTACCCAAGTTGCTGTGGGGGGTGGATGTGTGACAGCTACAACCAATGTCTTCTCTGACTTAAGGGTGTCCCTGACACAACAGCTGCCCCTGGTGTTTTCCAGCACTCCCCCCACCTATATCTGTGGCATGTCACTCTCTGATCTCAGCAGCCTTCTCAAGGAACAATATTCTTGGCTCAGCTCTTATCATGCTGGCCTGATAAATGGGTGTGTAATTCTTTCGTATATTAGTTTTATCTCCCACCTTAGGCTCCTGGGGGTGAGGAGTTATGTCTATTTTTCTGTCAGATACAAGGGCTCCCTCATAGCGTCAGATGCATAATGGTTACTCAATAACTACCTGCTAATCACACATTTATAATAGGTAAATACACACTTACGGGTAGGGTATGTGTCCCTATAATATGATGTCAAGAGAATTTGGTTAATCATCAGAAGGTTGTTTGGGAACTGTGAAAAATTAACAAAAAGAGGTGAGTTTGAGCAAGTATTTCATAGTCTCGATCAAAGATGAGTTAGTAAAAGGAGAATTTATCCTAAGGATATAAAGCAACCTCTAGGGACACACCCACCAGAGCCAGGACTCACAGGACCTGGTGGAAGAATCAGGCTTTCCCCCACTCACTTCTTTCAATCCCTTCCTCCCATATTTCTTCACCTTCGCTTCTCTTAGCTCTTCCTGCAGGCTTTTGAGATTTCCTGCTTCGAAATAACTCATTGTTTCGGGTTACCATGCTACCAAAAAGAGCTCCAATTCTCCAAGATCTTACAACTCCAGTGGCCAGCAATACCACAGTGGTTTCTGTGTCTCTTACTTTGAATGCCTGAGAGAGAATCTAATTGGCTCAGCTTGGATCAGTTCTTCCTTCTGCTCCAATCAGTTGTGTCCAAGGGGCGGGTCCTCCTCAGAAACACGGCCACTCAAAAATGAAGAAATCAGGAGACTATAGATGCTGGAGAGGATGTGGAGAAACAGGAACCCTCTTGCACTGTTGGTGGGAATGCAAATTGGTGCAGCCGCTCTGGAAAGCAGTGTGGAGGTTCCTCAGAAAATTAAAAATAGACCTACCCTATGACCCAGCAATAGCACTGCTAGGAATTTATCCAAGGGATACAGGAGTACTGATGCATAGGGGCACCTGTACCCCAATGTTTATAGCGGCACTCTCAACAATAGCCAAATTATGGAAAGAGCCTAAATGTCCATCAACTGATGAATGGATAAAGAAATTGTGGTTTATATACACAATGGAATACTACGTGGCAATGAGAAAAAATGAAATATGGCCTTTTGTAGCAACATGGATGGAACTGGAGAGTGTGATGCTAAGTGAAATAAGCCATACAGAGAAAGACAGATACCATATGGTTTCACTCTTATGTGGATCCTGAGAAACATAACAGAAACCCATGGGGGAGGGGAAGGAAAGAAAAAAAAAAGAGGTTAGAGTGGGAGAGAGCCAAAGCATAAGAGACTGTTAAAAACTGAGAACAAATTGAGGGTTGATGGGGGGTGGGAGGGAGGGCAGGGTGGGAGGGAGGGCAGGGTGGGTGATGGGTATTGAGGAGGGCACCTTTTGGGATGAGCACTGGGTGTTGTATGGAAACCAATTTGACAGTAAATTTCATATATTAAAAAAAAAAAAAAAAAAAAAAAAAAAAAAAAAAAAAAGAAACACGGCCACTCAGGCTGCCCCTTCTTCTGGAGGGGTTCAGAGCACTTCCCAAGTAAAGGGTCTGAGTTATGCCTTCCAAAGCTGCTGAACACACTCCATTTCCAACTATACAGGGACTATCAATCCACTCTTCTTTCACAGAGACATTGACCAAGGGCCATTTATTTCAGTAAGCACTCTTGGGCTGTCCTGTACCATTTCAGAATACTTTAGGCCCTGGAAAGGGAAAGGAAAATTTGAAATACAAGGATTCTGACCTCCATGATGTGTTTCTCATGGTAGG
Organism: Panthera uncia; assembly: GCF_023721935.1. Taxonomy (NCBI): domain Eukaryota; kingdom Metazoa; phylum Chordata; class Mammalia; order Carnivora; family Felidae; genus Panthera; species Panthera uncia. Next base: position 1,263,428 of record NW_026057579.1, read on the forward strand.
GGCTTAACCATTGGGACCAAGGGCTAGGCAGAAATTAGAATATGGAATAGGTACAATAATTTTGTGGGTAGGAATGTGGGAACATAAGCTTCAAAGATGGGCCAACAAGAGAGGATCCATATCAGCCACTATCTTCAACTATCAGATTGACAAATATTAAAAAGAATGACAACGCCCAGACTGGACATGAGGAAACAGGCACCGTTATCGACTGCTGATGGTAGCAAAGAAATGGAACAGTACTGCTATAGAGTATCTGACGATGTCTGCCAAGATGGTAAATGTGTATCTCTTGTAACCACCAATTCTAAGCTCAGGAATTTATCTTATGTCAATAATTGGACAAGAGTTCAAGCATGTTTGCATGTGGTGTTGCTGTTAGGTGTTCTGAGGAGGAAACAAAGGGGAAAAAAACAAATTTAAATGGTACACATTGCTTAGGTAACTTATAGCATAATAGGATACCATTAAAACAATTAAAACAATGGTATAAAAAAAAAAAAAAGAGGTTAGAGTGGGAGAGAGCCAAAGCATAAGAGACTGTTAAAAACTGAGAACAAACTGAGGGTTGATGGGGGGTGGGAGGGAGGGCAGGGTGGGTGATGGGTAGTGAGGAGGGCACCTTTTGGGATGAGCACTGGGTGTTGTATGGAAACCAATTTGACAGTAAATTTCATATATTAAAAAATAAATAAATTAAAAAAAAAAAAAAAACAATGGTATATAGCTCTGTGTTAGCATGGAATGATATCCCGGATGTACTGTTGTAGGGGGAGAAAGGCACATGGTAAAAATAGCCATTCACATAGGAGCTGATTTATGTAAAATATATAAAACTCTCTGGACATTAAGCACAGTCCGAAAGGAATTACCAATGTATTAAGGGAAGGCTGAGAGTTAAGGTGATTGTTACTTCTGTCTTTTGTATATGTATCATATATCATATATCATATATATTATATATCAAGCATTGATTGAATCTACATTATCTGTTTTCATAATGAGAAATTCAATAAAGCTAGGCTTTTTGTCTTTTTTTAAGACAAACTTTTAATTTTAGAATAGTTTTACAGAAACCTGAAAAGTTAGTACAGTGTTCCCATACACCCCGCACCCAGTATCCCCTATTATGGACATTTTACATTAGCATGGTACATTTGTCAGCATCCCTGAACCAATACTGACACATTACTTTACATAAAATCCATGCTTTATGCAGATTCCCTTAGTTTTTACCAATGCTCCACCTCCTTGAAGGTAAACTGTCTGCATAAATGTAGGACTCTTCTGCATGAAAGATTTGTCTCTTGTCCTCCATTTGTTTATTTATTCAATCATTTAGTTTCATCAGTATGGACTCATAAATAGTCCTTGCATACTTTGAGTTAGAATCCCATATTACTTTAATTATTTGTTATTCAAAATAATTTGTTCCAGTTTCGACCATTGGGAGTCTTTGAGTTGGCTCCAGAGCCTCTTTGACATATTCCTATCAATGTGGGTTTGTATTATGCATGTGTGGCTTTCTTTTTAAAGCACTTGCTTACTTTCTGGCACTACAAGATGTTCCAGGTTCATCTTGTGTATTGCCTGCTCCAATCCTGCAGTCAGTCTTTCCTCCAAGGAGCCATATTGCTTTCATTGGAGAACAGTATCAGAAACCAAGATCTATGCACTAAGTGCACAGGTGAAGTGTACACATGGTGAGGTGAAGTAAAGGTGAGGTCTGCAGCTAAGTAAGCAGACAATGAAGCCCAGTGGCCGAATGCGGGTCCCTATGAGAAGGGTGGGCAGGGCTAGGGACTGTCCCTCCGAGAAGGGCCCACTGGGGCTCAGTCACAGGCAACTTATAGAACAAGGACAGTCAGCCTGGCCCTGCTCTGACCCCATCTCAAGGTTCCTTCTGAGTGGCCAGTGAGCTAGGGGAGGAGGAAGGATCTGTCTCCTTCCCTCTAGACTCCAGTGCCACTGTGAGTGATCATGTTCAGGCCCTGACAGCCCCCATGGTCCTGTTTATTCTGATGTCCCAGGTCAGATCTTGTTTGGCAACACCTTTGGGATGATGTCCAGGCCTGTGTACATGGTGGCTACTGGTGACCCTCTTGGCTGCCAGGCAGCACTTTCAGACCTGTCCAGACTTGGGGAAATTCTGCCCCAGGAGCCTTGGAGAAGCTTCCAGCACAGAGACCTGGGCAGCTTGCTTGCACGCACATCCTGGCCAGGTGGGGATCGGGTCTGGGGGCTGTGCAGAGGAAGGGTGCAAGCTGATGCCTGCTGAGCTCTGCCTACCTGTGTGTCGTTTGCAGATCTGGCTTGGGGACTCAGTGCTGCCGCACTCAGAAATAGGATACTTATGTGGGACATGATTGTACTTGAAAAAAATTATTCCTAGTTTATCTGAAATTAAACCTTAACTAGGTATCTTGTATTTTATCTGACAGCCTTAGGGAAGAAACCTGCCTAAGGAGTGTCTCAAGCCAGAGCAAAGTTAGTGGGGGATTGTGCCCCCAAGTATCCTTTCCTAAGTCACCAATCATGTCATCTCTTAACTAGATTTTTTGCCCGAAGTCTTAAAAATAAACAACATAAACTTCTCCAGCTGACAAAAGACAGTCAGAAGTGCCAGCATTTGATTTGCTCCGAGGCAGGATTAGGGACACTGACTGTGTCATGTACCCTCAGTCCCAAGCACAGGACCGGAAGCTCACTGCCAGGGGGGACATCCAAAGGGCTATGTCCAAGTTGCTGAGGCATGCACACCAAAGAGTATGGAAAAGCCAAAGAGGGAACTAGAAGAGAGAATCAGGAGCTGATCTACCACACTGACCAGAATGGTAGAACCAGGGAAGATGAGAAAATTGCAAATGGTCATGGGACAATGGGGAAGTATGGGTGACTTCGATGACACGGGCCAACACTCAGCTGGATTTGTACCCTTCCTACAGTATGTGCTGCTCAGTGGTAGGATGACCCCTCTCCTAGCTCCCTATAAATGACATTATTGATAAGTTTTCCTGATTAATCCTACCTTTCTCAAATGAAAGCAAGACATTAGAGCAGACATAGCAAATGTGGCCTATGCCAGTTACCACTGGTTGATAACCGCACTCTTTCCCATTGGCTTAGGACACTGCGTCAGAATCATTGCTGACATCCTACTCTGTGCGTACTAATCCAGATAAAAACCCCTGTTCCATCTCTGCTTTATAGCTGTTTCTCCCATTCCTGTCTGCTGCCCTGATCCCTGAACAGTCTTGTGGGATTCCTCAAGTCAAACGGCCCTGTTTGTGAGGACTTTTATTATCTGGTTTTGTTTTTTTTTCTAACGAGTCAAGTGGACTGGATGCTGCCGAGCAAGTTTTCAAGTTGTGTGATGCTATTCTCTCTTCACTGAAAGGGAAGCCCTGCAGAGAAGACATCACGGGCTGAGACAGGTAATGGAAACCCCAGGAGTGATCCTAGGAGTATTTCTCACCTGCAGCCTGAGTCACAATGCTGGAGGGTGAATGACAGGCTTGTGTCTGCATGTCCAGCTTTTTGGAAAGTCAGAGGAAATGCTACTGTGGTCCCATTAATCACACTGTGATATGTTGATCTGACTAAAATCCAACTTTGAAATGTTACGTATTGTCATGCCTAGAAACTCAATCTAAATTGTTTCTGCTTTGGGATGCCCAGGTGGCTCAGTTGGTTAAGCGTCCGACTTCGGCTCAGGTCGTGATCTCACAGTTCATGAGTTCGAGCCCCGCGTTGGGCTCTGTGCTGACAGCTCGGAGCCTGGAGCCTGCTTTGGATTCTGTGTCTCCCTCTCTCTCTGTCCCTCCCCCACTCACGCTCTGTCTCTCTTTCTCAAAAATAAATGAATGTTAAAAAAATTAAAAATAAATAGTTTCTGCTTTATATTAGATAATTTATTTGCAGCATACCCATCATTTGCTCTGAAAGCTTTATGTCAACCTTTGACCCGAAGCACTACAGTTCTGGAGAAAATGATAAAATGAATGTTACTGTCTTCATTAACACATTTAGTGCTGTGCCTGGAGCAGAAAAAGTATTCAATAGATTGTAGCAATGTTCACTCTCCTTCGCTAATTTTTGACAAATAAACATTTTCAAATTTTGCAGCTAAACCAAAAGCGTTAGAAAAAAAAATGAGTAGTGGTCATACCTGCTACACACACTCGAGACTCCTAGAGGAAGATTTTTAAAATAAATAATAATTATTGTCCAGGGATTCTCTACCTTGGCACTTTTGACATTTTAGACTGGATAATTCTGTGGCATGGGGGTGGGGGTGCTGTCCTTTGCATTGTAGGATGTTTGACAGCATCCCTGGCCTCCACCCACCAGATGCCTATTAGCACCCCCTTCTCAATTATGACAACCAAAAATGTCCTCGGATATTGCCAAATGTCCCCTGGGGGGAAAGAAGGTGCAAAACTTCCTACAGCTGATACCAAGTGATCATTTTCAAATCCTCTGTATGAACTGTAACAGAGAATACATTTAGTGGTTAACCACAACTGTCTTATAAGGGAGGAAATCTGTTATGAAATAGGCCTGTTTGTTCAGCTCTGGTCACCTGATAGGTTTGGGTATTTCGGGTCAGCCTGGAGCTGAATTTGTCAGCAGGCAGTCATCCAGAAGTGATCATTCCCAACAGAGATGCCAGAGAAGCCCTGCCAATGCAGAATACTCAGAAATGCTTGATGTAATATTTTTAAAAACATCTTTTTAATTGTAGGGTTAAAGTAGTGGAAAAGTAAGAGAAATCTTCAGAGGCCCAAGATGAAAAAAGCCCAAATACAGAGAAGCAAATGCTGAAATCAGGATTTACCATGAAGATATCTGCCAATCCCTGGGGGCCTGGAGCTGGGTTTTGATAGGTTTTGTGTACTGGGAACATGAGCCAAACTCTGGGACTAATGTCCCAGTCTGGGACTGGGAGGTAGGATTAGAGACACCTTCATCAAGCTCCAAATAGTAACTCTGTTTTACTAAGAAAAGTAACACTCTTGGTGGGTGAACTAGAAAAAAAGCCCCAACCCTCAAAGTTCTAAGACTTGACTCTAAATGGAATGGAAAAAAAGATCTCCTTTGCTAATTCTTAATCATAAATAAGCCTGCTTACACTTATTTTAGGGGCTGAAATTTATACTTCTTATGTAACTCCAAACTCAAAGCTAAAGATTTAGTGTAAATTTTGTACCAATTTGGTAGGACCTCATAGGCACCTGGCAGAAGAAATGCAAATTCTCCTAAGAACAAAAACTAACCCCACATCTCAAAACATCCCCAAAGATAAAGCATCAAGAAATATGAGATAATAAGTAAATCATAGCATACTTTAGGGATATGCTCACCATCAGTTAGAGTCAGAAGAAACAACAAACTGCAGAATTAGACCCCCAAAGACAACAAATACAGAATGACTGGATGTATAACATAAAATAAATATGTTTACTATGTTTAAAGAAGTAAAAAGAGAAACTAGGAAATGTCACAAAGAAGTAAGAATCTATCAAAATTGACCAAGCAGAAAGAAAGAAAGTGCTATTATTTGTAGGTGACATATTTATGTACATAGAAAATCCAAAAGGATTTTCAATCAGAATTAAATAAATTTATCAAACATGAGTGATACAAAGGTAATATACCAAAATCAGTTGTACCCAGAATAGCCAAAATAATCTTGAAAAAGAACAAAGTTGGAAGGCTCACACTTCTCAATTTAATAGCCAAAATAATCTTGAAAAAGAACAAAGTTGGAAGGCTCACACTTCTCAATTTAAAAACTTACTACAGGGGCACCTGGGTGGCTCAGTCGGTTGAGCGTCTGACTTTGGCTCATGCTCTCACGGTTCGTGAGTTTGAACCCGTCAGTCTCTGTGCTGACAGCTCTGAGCCTGGAGCCTGCTTCAGATTCTGTGTCTCATCTCTCTCTGCTCCTCCCCCACTTGTGCTCTGTCTCTGTCTCTCAAAAATAAATAAATGTAAAAAAAAATTTTTTTTTGTAATAAATAAATAAAAACTCACCACAAAGCTACAGTAGTCAAGTCAGTTGTGCTATTGACACAAGGACGGACATATAGATCAATGGATTAGAATGAAGAGTCCCGAAATAAATTCTCACATTTAGTGTCAATTGATTTTCAACAAGGGTACCAAAACAATTCAATGGGGGAAACAATAATCCTTTTAGATAATTGCATTGGGACACCTGGATAAGAATGGAAAAGAATCAAGTTGGACCATATACACCATGTACAAAAGATAACTCAAAATGGAGCAAATACCTAAATATTGGAGCTAAAACTAGAAGCCTCTTAGAAGAAAACATAGGTGTAAATCTTTCTGACCTTGAATTAGATATGACATTAAAAACAAGTGAAAAAGAAAAAATATACAAATTATACTTCATCAAAATTTCAAATTTTTGTGTCTCAAAGAACATAAGAAAGTAAAAAGACAATGATAGAATCAGAGAAAATTTTTGCAAATAATATGTTTGATAAAGGACTTGTATCTAGGATATATAAAGAGTTTCTACAACTCAATAATATGACATGTGACCCAAGTTTTTTAAATGAGCAAATAATCTGAATACACATTTCTCCAGAGAAGATATACAAATGGCCAATAAGCACATAAAAGATACTCTACGCCCATCTGGGAAATGTAAATCAAAGCAGGTATGTTCACCTAACTGATGATAAAGGTGACATCTGCAATCCAGTGGGGGAAGGAAAAGATATTCTTTTCTAGGGCAATTGAATAGCCAAAGGGACAAAATAAATCTTGACCCCCACCTCACATCATTCACAAATCAATTCCATGTGGACTGTAGGTGTTAATGGAAAAGATTTTTAAAAATCTTTTAGAATTAGAACTTGGGGTAGACAAATGTTTCTTACCGTGACATCAAAATAGCTATTCACAAAGGGGAAAATTATAAGCTGGACTACATGAACATCAAAAACTTCTGTTCATAGAAAGGCACCATTAAAAGTGTGAAAGGCAAGCACAAACTAGAAGGTATTTAAAATATAGGACTCACATGGTATATATACCATTCAGAGCCCCCTTCAAGAAAGGACCCAATGTACAGCTGTGAGAAGTGTCCCAATGCTTATAACCTCCTGCTCTTAACCCCTGTAGGGAGACACCAACTTTCTGTTTCTTTTAATGTTTATTTGAATTTTTTTTAACGTTTATTTTTGAGACAGAGAGAGACAGAGCATGAACGGGGGAGGGGCAGAGAGAGAGAGAGACACAGAATCGGAAGCAGGCTCCAGGCTCTGAGCCATCAGCCCAGAGCCTGACGCGGGGCTCGAACTCACGGACTGCGAGATCGTGACCTGAGCCGAAGTCGGACGCTTAACCGACTGAGCCACCCAGGCACCCCTAATGTTTATTTGAGAGACAGAGAGCATGTGCACATGAACAGGGGAGGGGCAGAGTGAAAGGGGGACAGAGGATCCCAAGCAGGCTACATGCTGACAGCAGAGAGCCCGATGTGGAGCTTGAACTCCCCAACCGTGAGATCATGACCTGAGCCAAAGGCAGACACTTAACCAACTGAGCCACCCAGGCACTGCTAGGTCCACACCAACTTTCAAGAAAAGGTCATGCTCTTCTTAGAGTGGTTCTTGATCAATAATTAAGAAAAGCAATAATGACCAAGCATGTTCTTTGTGGAGTGTTCCCCAGCCAATGATAAGCAAGGTATTGGTACAAGTGCCTAGCTATTTCCACCCCTACTCCCTGTGGGACTCCTATAATGGGTAACTTTTGTTTCAGACTCCCTGTTGGGGTGTCAGAGACAGTCTGCACTGTACAGTCTGCACTGTAGTCTAATGTTTTCCCTACCCAGTCTTGCTTTCTTTCCTTTTCTTTCATGGGTGTTGTTCCACAATAAGCCTTTCGCACTTCTAATTCTGCCTCAGTCTCTACTTCCCAGAGAACTCAAATCAGTTCACCTTATATCTGGAAAGAACCACTATAATTAATAAACAAAATGGCAGACAACCCAGTAGAAAAACAGGCAATATACTAAAATAGGCATTTCACAAAAGAGAATATCCAAATGGCCAATAAATGAAAATGTTCTTTATTAGTTTCCTGGGGCTGCTATAACAAATTCCCACAACCCCTGTGGCTTAAAAAACACAAATTTATTTTCTTACAGTTCTGGAGGCTAGAAGTCTGAAATTAAGGTACTGGTGAGGTCACCCTCCTTCTTGAGGTTCTGGGGAAATATCTATTCCTTGCCTTTTCTGGTTTCTGGTGGCTGCTGGCATTCCTTGGCTGGTGGCTACATCATTCCAATCTCTGCTTCCATTTTCCCTTTACCTTCTCCTCTGTTGTGTCTAATCTTTCTCTGTCTCTTTCTTATAAGGACACTTGTTAATGGCATTTAGGGCCCACCAGATAATACAAAATAATCCCCTTATCCCAAAATCCTTAATCACAACTGTAAAAGTTTACTATGTGAGGAAATATTCACAGCTTCCAGGAATTAGGACCTGATATCTTTGGGGGGCTCACTGAAAGACTTAGACCTAATCTTAGGACTATAGAAGGCTTCCCCTCCCCCTATTCTCATTAGCACGTCACTAAAGGCCTATTTACAACAGATCCTTTTATGCAGTACATCATATCCAGCTATCAAGAAGAAATTACAAGGCACACTAAAAGGAAAAAAAAAAAAAACAGCTTGAAGAGAAAAAGCAAGCATTAGAACCAGACATTGGATATTGGAATTATCAGACAGGGAACTTGAAATATCTGTGATTAATATGCTAAGGTCTCTAATGGATAAAAGAGACAGCAGGCAAGAACAGATGAGCAGTATAATAAGAAAGATGGAAATCCAAGAAAGAACCAAAAAGAGACACTAGAGATTAAAAACACTGTAACATAAATAAAGAATGCCTTTGATGAGCTTATTAGTAGATTAGATATATAGCTGAGGAAAGAATCTCTGAGCTTGAGGATATATCAATAGATATCACCAAAAATGAAAATCAAAGAGAATAACAACAACAGCAACAAACCAGAACAGAATATCCAAGAATTGTGGGATGCCTACAAAGAGTGTAACACATATAAGGGAATACCCAAAGGAGAATAAAGAGAGAAAGGAATAGAAGAAATATTTGAAACATTAATGACCAAGAGTTTCTCCCAAATTGATGTCAGACACCAACCACAGATCCAGGAAGTTCAGAGAACACTAAGCAAGAAAATGCCCCCCTACCCCCAAAACCACATATAGGCATTTCATTTTTCAAACTATAGAGAATCAAAGATAAAATGTTCTTAAAGAAGCCAGAAGAAAAAAAAGAACACCTTAATTATAGAGAAGTAAAGATAAGAATTACACCTGACTTCTCCTCAGAAACAATGCAAGTAAGAAGAGAGTGGAGTGAAGTATAGTTGGCCCTTGAACAACAAAGGGGTGAGGGGCATGGACATTCTGTACAGTCAAAAATCTGAGTATCTGGGGCACTTGGGTGGGACAGTCGGTTAAGCCTCCTACTCCTGATTTTGGCTCAGGTCATGATCTCATGGTTCGTGGTTTCAAGTCCCACATCAGGCTCCATGCTGACAGTGTGGAGCCTGCTTGGGATTCTCTCCTGCCCTCTCCCTCTGTCTCTCCCCTGCTTGCTTTCTCTGTCTCTCAAAATAGACTTTAAAAAGAATCTGTGTATCAATTTTGACTACCCCAAAACTAAACTGCTAATAGCCAATTGTTGACAAGAAGACTTACCAATAACTTAAATAGTTAACATATATTTTGTATGTTATATGTATTACATACTATATTCTTACAATAAAGTAACTAGAAAAAAATGTTATTAAGAAAATTATAAGGAAGAAAAATACATTTACAGTACTGTGCTGCATTTATATATATATAAAAGCCACGTATAAGTAGACTCACATAGTTCAAACCTGGGGTGTTCAAGGGTCAACTGTATTTAAAGTGTTGAGAGGAAAGAAAACCACCAACCTAGAATTCTGTACCCTGCAAAATTATCCTTCAAAAGTGAAGGAAAAATACTTTCTCAGGCAAATAAAATTGAGGGAATTTATAACCAGTAGATTTATCTTGCAAGAAATGTTAAAAGAATTTCTTTAGAGAGAAAAAAATAATATAAGTCAGAAACTTGGATCTACAAAAATGATATTGAAGAAAGAATAAGTGAAGGTAAAATAAAAACTTTTATTTTTTATTTTTAATTGATCTTACAGATAGCTGTTCAAAATAATAATAGCAACAATGCACTTGATTATATGTATGTATATATATATATATTTATATATATATATATATGAAATAAATGACAGCAATGATACAGATATGGAAAGGAAGAGCTAGTGTTATTTTATTATTATAAGGTACTTACATTGTATGTGAAGTATAGTGTTATTTTAAAGTGGGCTTGGGTTAGTTGTAAACGTATATTGCAATCTCTAAGGCAACCACTAAAAAAAGTTTAGGGGTGCCTGTGTGACTCAGTTGGTTGGATGTCCGACTTCCACTCAGGTCATGATCTCTCAGTCCATGAGTTCAAGCCCCACATCCGGCTCTGTGCCGACAGCTCAGAGCCTGGAGTCTGCTTCAGATTCTGTCTCCCCCCTCTCTCTGCCCCTACCCCACTCATGCTCTGTCTCTGTCTCTGAAAAATGAATAAACCTTAAAAAAAATTTTTAAATAAATAAAATGTATGGTTTAAAAATATATAACTGATATTTTAAGAAATGAGAGAAAATGGAGTCATATAAAATGTATAATTAAAACCACGAAAGACAGGAAAAAAATGAAAGACAAAAAAGAGCAAAGAACAAGGACAGCAAACAGAAAACAATAGCAAATATGGCAAATATTGATCTGACTATATCAATAATCACTTTGGATGTCAATGGTCTAAATGAACCAATTAAAAGAGAAAAATTCATAGGGGCATGTGCACTCCAATGTTTATAGCAGCACTTTCAACAATAGCCAAATTATGGGAAGAGCCTAAATGTCCATCAACGGATGAATGGATAAAGAAGATGTGGTTTATACATACAATGGAATACTACTTGGCAATTAGAAAGAATGAAATCATACTATTTGTAGCAACATGGATGGAACTGGAGGGTATCATGCTAAGTGAAGTCAGCCAGAGGAAGACAGATACATGTTTTCACTCATATGTGGAAGTTGAGAAGCTTAACAGAAGACCATGGGGTAAGGAGGGGAAAAAACTGTTACAAACAGAGAGGGAGGGAGGCAAACCATAAGAGACTCTTAAATACAGAGAACAAACTGAGGGTTGATGGGGGGTGGGAGAGAGGGGAAAATGGGTGATGGGCACTGAGGAGGGCACTTGTTGGGATGAGCACTGGGTGTTGTATGTAAGTGATGAATCACAGGAATCTACCCCCAAAACCAAAAGCACACTGTATGCACTGTATGTTAGCCAAATTGACAACAAATTATATTAAAAACATAAATAAATAAAATGAAGTTTAAGACCCAGAAAACAAACAAACAAAAACAGGCAATTTGAAAATGTTTTTTTCTTTTACATGGTAATTCAGGCACATTTACAGTAACTGATATGATCAATGTGTTTGATCATTCGTGTT
>NW_026057579.1:1275080-1318923 GCF_023721935.1 Panthera uncia
CACATTTACAGTAACTGATATGATCAATGTGTTTGATCATTCGTGTTCAATTCTGTCACATTGTTTATAAACTTATGAAATGACATATTCTTACAAAAAAAAATTCTTACACTAAAAAAATTTTTAAAATTAAAAATTAAAAAATAAAAGAGAACATCAGACTGTATCAAAAAAGACCCAACAAATGTTATCTACAAGAAATCCACTTTAACTATAAAGATATATAAATTACAAGTGAATGCATGGAGAAAAATATACCATGCTAACACTAATCAAAAGCAAGATAGAGTAGCCATATTAATTTCAGTGCACACTTCAGAGCAAGCAAAGTTATTAGAGATATATGGCCATTACATAATGACAAAACAGTCAATTCCCCCAAAAGATATAACAATCGTTAATGGTCATACACCTAACAACAGAGTGTCAAAATATGTGAGGCAACAAATGCTAGAACTGCAAGGAGAAATAGATGAATCCACTATAGTTGGAGACTTAAACGTCCATCTATCAGAAGTGGACCAGTAGGCAGAAAATCAATAAGGACATAGTTGAATTCAACAACACTATCAATCAACTGGATAGAATTGACATCTATAGACTACTTCATCCAATAACAGCCGAATGCACATTCTTTTAAAGCCCACATGGAACATTCACTGAGATAGACCACATTCTGGGCCACAAAACACACCTTAACGAATTTAAAAGAATAGAAATTATATAAAGTCTGCTCTTGGACCATCATGGAATTAAACTAGAAATCAAGAACAAAAAGATAATTGGAGAATCCCCAAAGACATGAAGACTAAACAACACACTTCTAAATAACAATGGGTCAAAAAAGAAATCTTAAGAGAAATTAAAATTATTTTGAACTAAGCAAAAATGAAGACACAGCTTATCAAAATTTGTGGGATGCAGCAAAAGCTGAGGGAAATTTATAATGTTGAATACATACATGAGAAAAGAAGAAAGATCTAAAATCAATAATCTAATCTTCCACCTTAGGACACTGGAAGAAAAAGCAAATTGCATCCAAATAAGCAGAAGAAAAGAAATAAGCAATAGAGAAAAACAATCAATAAAATTGAAAACAGGAGATCAGTAGAGAAAAATCAATGAAACCAAAAGCTGGTTTTTTGAAAAGATCAATACAATTGATAAGCCTTTAACCAGACTAACAAAGGTAAAAAGAGAAAAGATGCAAATTACTAACATTATAAATGAAAGAGTTGAGGGGTGCCTTGGTGGCTCAGTCAGTTAAACGTCCAACTTCAGCTCAGATCATGATCTCATGGTTCTTGGGTTTGAGCCCCACGTCCGGCTCTGTGCTGACAGCTTGGAGACTGGAGCCTGCTTCAGATTCTGTGTCTCCCTCTCTCTCTGCCCCTCCCCTGCTCTCTCGCTCTCTCTCTCAAAAGTACATTTAAAAATTAAAAAAAAAAGAAATGAAAAAGTTGACATTACCACAGATCATTCAGACATTAAAAGGATAATAAAGGAATACTGTGAACAACTTTATGCTTACAAATTTGGAAACCTAAATGAAATATCTTTCCTTGAAAGATACAATATGTCAATATCCATATCGGTGTTGTAGTATACTGTGGTATAAAAATAGTCTGAATAGGCCTATATACAGTAAATAAATTAAATCAATAATTAATAGAATAATTAACAGAAGGTACCAGGTTCAGATGGATTCACTGGTGAATTCTACCAAACATTTAAGGAAAAACATATCAATTCTATACAGTCTCTTTCAGATTATAGAAGCAGAGGGAATACTTCCTTAACTCATTCTGTGAGACCAGGATCACCCCAATACCAAAACCAGACAAAGACATTATAAGAAGAGAAGACTACAGGCCTATATCTCTCATGAATACAAATGTAAAAATCCTCAACAAAATATTAGCAAATTGACCTTAACAATGTGTAAAAAGAATTATAGAACACAACGAAGTGGGATTTATCTCAGGTATGAAAGAAAGGCTGGTTCAACATTTGAAAATCAGTCAATGTAATCCACCACATCAACAGACTGAAGAAGAAAAATTATGAGTATATCAATAGATGTAGAAAAAGCATCTGACAAAATCCAACATCCTCTCATGATAAAAACTCTCAGTAAACTAGGAATAGAGGCAAACTTCCTCAACCTAATTTAAAAAATATCTACAAGGAACCTACAGTAATGTCATACTTAATGGTGAGAAACTAGAAGGTTTCCCACTAGAATCAGAAGGAAGGAAGGGTGTCCCTCTCCACTACCCTTTTTCAACATTGTACAGGAAATCCTAACTAGTACAGTAAGACAAGAAAAGGAAATAAAGTTTGAGAAGGAAGAAATAAAACTGTCTTTGTCCACTGATGAGATACTTGTCTATGTAGAAAATCTAAAAGAATAATATTTAGCTGTGAACTTAAAACTCCTCTAAAGCAACTGTTATTTTCTTTAAAAAAAAAAAAAACGGCAGTTTTTTAAAAAAAATTAGAATGACAATGAGAAATTGACTTATCCACCATCATAATAGGAAATTTTAATACATTTTCTGTAATTTACAGACTTTTAAAAAAAATTAGAATGACAATGAGAAATTGACTTATCCACCATCATAATAGGAAATTTTAATACATTTTCTGTAATTTACAGACCAAGTAGATTAAAAACAAACAAACAAGATAAAAGTCAGTAAGGATATTGAAGACTTGATCAACACAAATAATGTTTGACTTACACAGAACTCTGCACTAATCAATTTAGGAAAACATTCTTTTCAAGAATCCATGATATGTTTTACAAAAATTGGCCACATACTGGTACATAAAGCAAGTCTAAATTAAGTTCAAAGAATTAGACATACAGATCACATACAGATTCATAGAGATCACATTCTCTAACAAACAATTAGTAACAATAAAAATATATAGATACGGAAACTAAAACATAAAATCTAAATAACTCATGTCATGGGTCAAAGCAAAACTGATGGCCTGAGGCTCCAAACTTCCATAAGGTGAAATGGCTAATTAAAAATATGATGACAGAATGCTTGAAGAACCTTTAAGAAAAGAGAGTCCAATGATGAGTTTAAAGCTGCTTTTACTTATTCATCATTCTCTGTGTTAACAGGACCTCTCTTAGCTAATGCTCATTATGTCAATCATGATTGGCCTTGCTTATTACAGGTCCATAACTGAACTAATCACTATGGGTAGAGGGATGCAATCTTCTGATTGGTCAGCCTGGGCTAGGTTCTACCTTTGTGAAGATGGAAATGAGCAGGGAGGAATGTTTTGACTCCTAGACCCTCTAAGGCCACATGGGGCAAGAAAAGAGGTCCCTTCTGGGAAGGCAGCTTGACAAACAAAATCATCCTTCTTGCCATAAATACGATTCTATAAATACTCCTGAGTAGAATAATACAATGACTCTATAAACAAAAACTAAAAACCAAAACCATGGCTAGTTACCACACTCAGGCCAAAGTTTAGGATTTCTGGGTGGTGCATTTTCCTCTTTCATGAAGTCCTAAAGCAGCCTCTGTGGATTTAGCACCCTATATCCAAAAGATAAGTTTAACCACCATCACCACCACCCCCAGCATACCCAAGACCCAATGGCAAAGGGACAGCAGAAATACTGCAATAAGTCTCCCATTTGGCAATGAGGAGAAGGAAAAACCATCCAAAGTGTCTCCTAGTATACTCCATGTTCTGTAGGGTAGGAACAGAGACAGCCCCAGGCAGTCTTCTGGGTCAGCCAACCCAATTGCCTTGCCTCAGGATTTCCATGGCCTGAGTAGGGTGTAGGGTAAGACTCCCATTGAGGGACTACTTTAGTGGCCACTTCCTTTCAGCATAATTGCTGGGCCTGGGACTTCCCTAGAGTTTGAGCAATCACACACTGCTGTTTCCCAAGCTTGGGAGTTTTTGGAAATATAAAATGCCTGCAATCATAGTGGGAAGCTGTTCTATTTGAGGACACAAACTCTGTTAACTAGTAACTAGCCCCAGAAGTCTATTCCTGGTTATGGTCCTTGAACTGGACTTGGCCCTTGTGGTTTCTGACTCAAAGGTAAGCACTGCCCTTTGGCCTTGTATTCATATTGAGGGCTCCCTTGTAGACCTGAAGTGGGAAACTGAGCTAATCTGATACTTACCTCCAGTCTGCATCCCAGTGCATGGTGGGAAAAGAGAATTTATTAACTCCAATTATAGGTAGATCTAGGGATGGATCCAGCTACTGGTATAACTAGAACTTGAGGCTCAAATGCACTCTCAAGGCACTGTCTCTTCTTCCTTCTCCACTCTACTTGCCTCTGCATGGCCTCATGCTAAATGAGGCTGTGTTTATATAATGGGAAAGATAGCCTCTGGAAGCCTCAGATTCATACCCTTTCAACTTAGCAAATAGCTAAGAGATCATCTCTCTCCCCATATTGATCTCAGGCAATTCTCTGGCCCATTTGAGTTATGTGGCCATCTCTGTAGTCATGTAGGTGGGGCACCTCAGCCAGCTTGAGCCAGGTGGCCACATCATTGTGACGTAAAAGATGTGGCTGGGCACTATGATTGGCAGTTCTATAGGGACTATGTGGAGTGGGATGAAATGTTTCAAAGGAAGGGATACTGGGTAGACAAAGACAAGAAAGGTCCACCATAGAGGGGCAAGAGAAAATGAGGGTCAAATAGTAAAATAAAGCATGGGAAGTAACTCTGCAAGAGTTCCTGAACGTATTATAAGGGACCTCAAATCTGACTCTGAATTTCCTGATGATAAAAGCCAAGAGGGAAACATGGTCAGTGATGCAAACCAGATGCCAGCTGAGGTCTCCAGGCCCTGGGGAGGTCCAAAGCATGCCCCAAATTTCCTCCTTTTTCCCTGCAGGCTTACTTTCTCAGGGTTCTTGATCCCACAAGGGGGATCTGTCCCACACCATATGGCTTCCAGATGTGAGGCTTACCTTTTCTTTGACTTCCACAAAAGATTCCCCTTGCACAAAGTAGCTAGTGAAGATTTTTACAGGAAAACAAAGTTGGTTGGAGAGTGGCCTTCAAAAGTCCTTTGGCTCCTGTGATGGGCTGAACTGTGCTCCCTTCAAAACTTAAAAGTTGAGGTCCTAACCCCCAGGACCTCAGAATGTGACTGTATTTGGAAACAGGGTCTTTAAAGACAAAGTTAAAATAAAGTCATTCGAGTGGGCCCTAATCCAACATGTCTGGTGTCTTTATGAGAAGAGGAGATTAGGACACAGAAGGAAGACCACATGAAGACAGAGAGAAGACAGCCATCTACAAGCCAACAAGAGAGGCTTTAGAAGAAACCAACCCCACTGACACCTTGATTTTGGACCTCTAGCCTCCAGGACCGCAAGAAAATAAATCTCTGTTGTTGAAGCCGCCCAGTCTATGGACTTAGTTGTGGTGGCCCCAGCAAACTAACATAGCCCCTGTGCCACTGGTGGTCACCTTACTCGCCACCTCACAGACACCTCTTCCCATTCCTCTCCTTCTCAGAAATCAAATTCCCCTCTTTGTTTCAACCTGGGCCTTATCTTGTGTTGCTTGGCCTTTAAAACACCCAGTTCTTGGACTTCTACCCCTATGCCTCACAGCTTATCAAACTATTTTCCCAAACAACGACCACCTCCTAAGAAGAACTCCACTACCAGCAATTAGGATCGAAATAGGTCCCCTCGGGTTGCCTGGATGGCTCAGTGGGTTAAGCATCTGACTTCGAAATAGGTCCCCTCATTTTAGCACTGTGCTTGTGATGAAGACAATCCCTGTGTTATACAAGTGTCCCTATGATCCTCATGTAAAGAAACTGAGTCACGATCAGGGCATCCGCTACAACATGCCCACAATAAACCCAACCATCTCAAATACATGGCCAAGGGCCTAGCACCCAAGGGCAGTGATAATGAAAGCAAGTGGGGTACTTTGAGGGAAAGTCAGTATTCAAAAAAAAGGAGTTCAGGAGCATAGCCTTTGTTAGTCTGGCTCAGTCAAATCTAAAGGAGGAGATATCCTGCATATTCTTCAGTTAATCCTCTATAAACATTACTTCTCAAGGGTTAAGATTAAGGTTGGCAGCAGGGGTTCTAAAAACCTCCCAAGGCCACAGCACACTGGCATTACTATTGTAGATTTTAGCAGCTCTATATAACTTTAAAATCAACCAAACTATTGATAGGGCAAAATGATATTATCATGCCCATTTTACACTGGGGGAAATTGATACTCAGCATGGTTGAGTAAGGTCAAGGTCAGAGTCAAAGTTCATACTCTGGTCTATTTGATGCTGAAGCCTCAAAACCTCTAATCTTTAGTTCTTGATCTCATTCCTACTTAGTTTGAAAAGCATATATAGTGTGGGTAAGAGCAGAGATTGGCTTCAAATCCTGGCTTTATTATTTATTAGATTTTGTGTTAGTTACTTCACCATTCTGTGCTTTAGTTTCGTCAAATGTAAAGTAAAGATTGTAATAATATTTGTCTCATAGTGTTGCTGTGATATTAACTGAGCTTAGAACGAGGTCTGTCATGTAGTAGGTAATTGATGCACTATTCTTCTTCTCTAGTTAGAGCTTCTTACCTCTGTTTTACCTTCAGCAATAGATATGTAATAAGCACCTCCTCTGATGCGAAAACTCAGCCTCTGCCTTCAAGCTGCCCTAGTGGGGGTGGGGGGACAGCTGAGTCAACACCTGGGGTACTGTAACCCCAATGTGGGAGGTGAGTACTACAATAGAGGCTGTGGCAACAGACTTCAGAGAACAGAACAGCCAACTGCCTAGGGGAGGAGAAGATCACAGAGTAAACACGTTTGCTCCGGCTCTAGAAGAATGAGTAATGATATCCCAGGAGGGGCATCATCGTCAGGAGCTGGTGGTGGGCGGTAGAGCCATTCTGAGCAGTTTATTGAAATGAAGGGTGTTTGGGGCTGGGGTATAATGGCAGAGATCAGAGATGCTTTTCAACTGGAGGGATGGCTCAGACTGGTGTCTGAAATAGTTCCGGCCAGCATAGGTGGGAAGGTGATCAGCAGGATAAGGGAGGCTTGCTAGGCATCTGTTGTCTAGAAAGATTCCATTCAGATCCCAACAAGCTTGAGCTTGAGTTCTCTAGAAACTCAGATAGGCTGAGCGTGCCAAGCTGTGGGGAGGAGCGGGAAGGTTCCACCCTGGGCGGCAAAGGCACAAGCTCCTGGGCTTGTCCCATCTGCCTCAGTTTACCCTGTGAGAGATGTAACGCCTCAAGAGATAGCCTGGAGGCTTATGAGTCCTGAGGCTGGCATAAGTGAGAGAAGGATCAAATCATCTGGCCCTGAGCTTTGGAGCCCAACTCAAGAGAGCTGAATGAAATTTGCAGCTCTTTAGTGAAAAAAATCCACCTAAGAAATGGCTGCCATGTTGCTGATAAGACCAGCGAGTTTCCTACATGGCAGCTGGGATGTGTCCTCTCCAAGTTTCACCGGACCCTCCGGTAGAAGTTAACTAACACGAGACCAACAAGAGCCTCGATGTGCAGGTCCTCCTTTCCCTCGGCAGAAATGTTTTGTGACAACCGAGGAATACAGAAGAGCGAGAACGGTTGGGGGAGCTTTCAGACTTACAGTACACAGTAAAGTAGTAGAGTTTCCAATAAATCCTGCTGTTGGGAAATAATCTGGTAAAAAGTTGCTAAATCAAAGAAAGGAAGAGAAAGAAGGAGGGAAAGACAGAAGCTTCATCCTCAGGAGCCATAAGTGGGCAGCCAGCACCAGTGCCCATCATCCTCAGCACATCCCCAGCCTGACGCCTGGCCTTGGAGTTTCCGGGTCCACTGGGTCTGACCTCTCTGATCCTGAAGGAATCTTTGCCACCTTTTGCTGGCTAGGCTCTTCCTGACACAGCTTTCCTTCTGCTGGATCTGCCCTGCCCCAATCTGGTGTCTTCTCTCCGGCCGAGTAAACTGAGCCGACCTCCAGGGTGCCCCTTTCACTTTGGCCAGCGTCCATACCACACCAGTTAACCTTCTTGTCATTCAGCTCATCCCTCTGGACACTGGGCAGCAGTGACCAGTGAGGGGCCTCAAGGTGGGCCTAGTGGCACCTGTGCTACTTGGTGGCTTACACCTGAGGAAGTCCCTCTCTAGGGCTGGCTCTGCAAATACAGCTGCTTATCATGAGCAGCTTGTGGCAGAGGGTCCTTTCTCTTGTGTCTTTTCTTTCTTTCCAAAGCACCAAGCACAGAGCCAAGCACACAGGACTTGTCTCACCAATACCGTTTGGAATAGAAGTATTGGCCACAGAATACTACCATCTTTTTTTTTTTTTTTTTTTTGGTAGAGTCTCTGCTTTACTTGTAGGGGGAGCCCTCTGTTGGGAGTGGGGGGCATTTGGTGGTGGCCGCGCTCTGCTGTGAGGGTTGAGTCCCAGGACGTGTGGTGAGGAGCCAAGGAAGGAAAAGAAAGGTCCTTCCGCGTCCTTGTTCCCTTGTTCTATTCTCTTCTATGCTCCTTTTGAGATGCTTCCCTCCTGTTACACAAACACCTCTGAGGTCTCCTGGCCAACGAATCTGTTCTCCCTCTAGACAGAGGCAGTGAACTCCTAGTGTCCATGGCAGATCACTTTGGATCCCAGATGGAAAACACCAAGGGGCTATAAGAAATGACTGCTGATTCTTGGCTTTACTTTCCTGCCTAGTAACCTGAGCCAGGTGGACCGTCCACTTCCCACCCCAGGTCACAGATCACTTCTCCGACATTCTGTAAAACCCCATGGGATGTGGAAGGGTAATAACATGCACCTACAAGTGGGCATGGCTGCTTGGGAGGCTCTGTCATTGCAAGGTTTTCTTGCTGTCATCTGAGGTTATTATTGCCTCCATTTTTAAAAGTGAGGAAAGTGGGCACCTGGGTGGCTCAGTTGGTTAAGCATCTGACTCTTGATTTCAGCTCAGGTCATGATCTCAAGAATCATAGGATCGAGCCCCACATGGGGCTCCGCACTGACAATGCAAAGCCTGCTTGGGAGTCTCTGTCTCTGTCTCTGTCTCTCTCTCTCTCTCTGCCCCTCCCCTGCTCATGCTCTCTCTCAAAATAAAAAAAAAAAATAAATTTGAAAATATAAATAAATAAATAAATAAATAAATAAATGTGAGGAGAGCAACCTGGAGAGGCCAGGGGCTTGCCCAATGCCACACAAAACAGAGAAGCCTTTGTGCTTCTGGGTCAATGCTCTTTCCACATAGACTGCACCATGTGAGTGTCAGGAGGGGTGGGACTGTCTCATGCTCTCTGAACACACAGGCCTTCCCAGTGGCGTCTCTTTCTCTCCTTCCCTCCTGGACAGAGCAACTGTCCTGGACAGTCCTGCTCCTGGACAGAGCCTGCTGTCCTGTTGGCATAAGGCTCACTGTGCTTGAGTTTGAGGTGAGGAGATTCAAGGTAGCCGTTATAAGTGTCATCCATCCTTGGTCTTGAAGAAGGCACCCAAAACCTGTGGTATTCTTGGCACAGGGCAAAGTGGAGTACAGGAGGCAGGTGTGGGGGGAGCTGTGGGGGAGCCCTATCCTTGCCTTGGGTAGTTTAATTAGCTCCTGTTCTGAAGTGTGCTGGTAAAAGTGCGCATGGAGAATAAAAGCCTATAAGTAAACAGTGGTTCCATTTGTACAGCTAAGAACTTGCAGAGGGGCAAGTTCTGGTTTTTCAACATAGTTTCAGGTCAAGTGCAATTGTAACTCTCATCACTGCCGCCAGGTAAATTCCATGGCTTCTTTAGCCCTGGAACAAAGTTCTGGCTTTCAGACTTCCAGAGGCCACCATAATTAATGTCTTCTGTCTGCATTTTTCCCCCTTCTATCTAAATTTGAGGGCTACTTCTGGTATATCCTTCTCCTTAACTTAGATTCAACTCACATTCACTGGCACGGTGTTAGGGGTTTTCACCTACATGGTCTCATGAAATTCTTCCGGCTAGCTCATAAGATTGGTTTCTTCTCTCAATTTCAGTGATGAGGCACCTGAGTTTTCAAGTGGTTAGGTCATTTGTCCCAGGTCACCAGTCAGCAAGTGGTACCCAAAGTGCTAGCCATGTGCTGACATGTATGGACAGGATGTATGGACCCATCCAGGGTCAGAAGCTTTCCAAACCCACTCAAAGCACCAATTGTCTTGTTTATGTTTTTCTTGCAACTACCCCACAGCCTCAACCACACCTTTAAAGTTACTCAATTATCCATACAGCTGGGTTTACCAGTCTGGGTCTCCTTTTTAAGGGCTGACCTTCCCCAATGTCCCTCCTGAACCTCTGGGACAAGGAGTTTCACTGCAGACTATAAAGGCCCTGTGAGGCTCTGTGAAAAGTCTATTCTCTCTGCCTCAAACATTCCTCCCTCTATACCAGCTATCCCTACTCTAGTAGATGGAAGTAGCTATAGATTGTATTTACTTAATAGGTTTTCTCATCCCCAATTTTCTGGTAGCAGTGTTTGTTCTTCCTTTCCCCCCCCCTTTGGGGAACTTCCTGTCCCCTAGTCGTAATCCTCAACTGTCCATCTGGTTCTCCTCCATCCCCTGGCAACCGAGGAGAGATGTGTGACTGAAATTTGGCCCATCAGAGGACCCGATCCCTCTGACCACTGTGATTGGTTCAAGGATGAGTGTGTGACCTGGTCCAATGATTACAAGTTTTTTTTCTTTAAGCAATGATGAAATGAATCAATCCCAGTATATTGGGACTGACATCTTCTTTCATTTGTCCAATTATTCCCATGGGATAAGTGCCTGGCTTGAAATTGCCACGTCATATATATGTGCATTTTCAATGTTGGCATGTTTCGTGAGGTTGCCCTCCAGAAAAGCTGTCCCAAATTTATACCATCCCAGCAACATGTGAGAGTTGGTTCTGCACATCCCAGGAACACCTGGTGTTGTCAATCTTTAAATATTTGCTGGTCTGAAAAGTAAAGACAGCTGTTGAAATCTATTCCCAGTTTTGGTTCTCTTTTTGGGTCATGCTCCCACATGCCTGTCCTAAAGTTACCTACCCCTGGCCTTGCTTCTAAACCTCTTGCCTGGTGCTTCATCCAACTTTATTGGTCTTCTTGTATCCTGTCCTCACTGTACTAGACTGGAAAAAGGGTTTTTACCTTATACATCTCCCTTTTTCCCCTAGCTTCTTGCAGCTGCTAAGAACAGTTTGGAACCCAATAATTATGTTTTGAATGAATGAATGAATGAATGAAAACCCTTCTATGACCCTCCCATTTCCTGTTCATTTCTGAGTGGTGCCATGTAGTTGGGTGAGTGTTAACCTGAATAAAGAAATGCCCAAGAACATCAGATTTCAGGAATCCACCCACAAACGCACACACTGAGTTCCATCCCTGAACTGTAATGACTTATTTTCCTGTGAGCGCTTATGTCCAGTCAGATCCCTTCATCTCTAAGCAACATATTTGTTCAAGGAGATGTCATACTCTCCCTAGAGCATTTCTGCCATCCCAATCAATCCACCAACACTGCAGGATCAAGTTCAATTTTCCATTCCTGTGACCCTGAGTTGGGACTGCACGTGGAATCTGGAAAAATAATTAACGTTTGTTGAGTGGTCACTATTTGCCAGACTTTGTGCTAGGCATTTTAAATACTTCATTAGTCGCATTCTTCATGGTCCCTTTGATGTCACAGGCTCTTCTACAGGGAATTTCCACCCTGGCTATTCCCAAAGGAGATGTAGGGTTCAGGAACTAGTTGGCTGCTGTGCCTTATACCTCGACTTTTATTTATCAGTCAAATATTGCCTTTAAAATTTAAGTCTTCCACATTTCTTATGGGGTCTATCCTTGGCTGTTTCATCTTTCTGTGTGGAATAAATGGGATTCTTTTTCTGTGATGCTGGGAAGTTGGCTGTTGTTTGTTTACAAGAACGTGAGTTTTGTGTATTGATTTTGTATTTGGCCATTTTTCCAAACTTTCTCACATTTTTTATTTTAAAAATTTTTAACTTTCATTTTTAAAATTTTGGTTAGCTTTAAATTTTCTACGTAGACAATATCTTTAAGTAGTAAGTCTTGTAACAGACAAGATGATGATATTTTAACAATTTTTAGAGAGAAAATTCACATACTATACAACTTACCCATTTAAAGGCTACAATTCAATTTTTCTTAGCATATTCACAGAATTATGCAACCATCATCACGATTAATTTTAAAACAATAAAAGGAAATTTTAAATTTCTTTTTTTTTCTTCCTGATTGAATTGATTAGGATCACCAGTAGACTGATTAATAGTAATGGTGATGATGGACAACTTTGTCTTGTTCCTGATGTTTCTGGAATGTCTGATTTTTCACCACTGAATAAGATGTTTACTAACAGTTTTTTGATAGTTAGACTTGATCAAGGTAAGAAAGTTTCCTTCCACTTTTAGCTGCAAGAATTTTATCTTCTTATTTAGAAATAGGCACACATTTTATCCAATCCATTTATCAAGGCATTTATTGTGATGGGAATAATCTTTTCTTCCTTTAAATCTATTACTGTAGTACATTAACAGATTCTCTGCTTAAAACCATCTCTGCAGGGACACCTAAGTTGGTTGAGCATTCCAACTCTTGATTTCGGCTCAGCTCATGATCCCAGGGCTGTGAGATCGAGCCCTGCTTCAGGTTCCATGCTGAGAGGGGAACCTGCCTGAGATTCTCTCTCTCTCTCTCTCTCTCTCTCTCTCTCTCCTCTGCTCCTCTCCCCAGCTTACACAGGCTCATTCTCTCTCTCTCTCTAAAAGGAAAAAAGAAAAAAGAAAAACAAAACAAAACAAAAAACCATCTCTGTCGTCTCTATGCATAATCCTTTAAAAACACCATTGGATTCAATTTGCTGATAGTCTATTTAGAATGTTGGGCCTTTAACTTTTTAGTGTAATTATCTCATAGTTTTCCTTCCTTCTTTTTTGGTTTCTTTCTTTTTTTTTTTTTTACTGTGTGGTGATGAACCAGGGTCATGCTTTTCTCAAGTTGTTTCCAAGTACTGAGGAAAGTACAAAGCCCTGCGATTTGTGCTCAATGTGGGACTCCTCTAATAGGCCGTCACTGTTCTGGAACTTCTCACTGGGCTGGCAAAGATTTGAGCAGATCTGCATCCTGGTCTGACAGCTTCCTCTGCCCAACCTGGATGCCAACCTTTGTTTCTCTTTCACAAGTGTTTTCACCCAAAAACCTGTGCGCTCCTAATTCTAGTTGGCTTCCCAGAGCCCCCATTTGACACAGGTGTTATCTTTCCAGCTCAGCCTCTAGAGCTGGGGTGCCTGGGTGGCTCAGTCGGTCAAGTGTCCAACTTCGGCTCAGGTCATGATCTTGTGGTTGGGGAGTTCGAGCCCCGCGATGGGCTCTGCGCTGATGGCTCAGAGCCTGGAGCCTGCTTCAGATTCTGTGTCTCCCTCTCTCTCTGCCCCTCTCCTGCTTGCGCTCTGTCTCTCTCTGTCCCTCTCTCAAAAATAAGTAACAGACGTTAAAAAAAATTAAACTTGTAGACTTAGGTTTCCTACACTCTGGAAGGATTTATGTACTATGCCCACAATCAGATCCTTGAAAGTCAGACGTAATTCACCAACAAAACCGTCTGAGCCTGGTTTTGGTTTTTTGTTAAAGGGAAAGAACTTTGACAACAGTTTGAATTTCTTCCGTGTTTATTGGCCCATTCAGGTTTTCTGTCTCCTCTTAGACAAATTTTGGTAATTTGCATCTTCCTAGAAAATTCTGCATTTTAACCTAGATTAAAAAAAATTTTTTATTAACATTAATTTCTTTTTAGTAATTTTTGAATGCTTTAAAATCTCAATAGGTGTGTTTCCTGCTTCATTTTTTAAATGTTTATTTATTTATTTTGAGAAAGAGAGAGAGAGAGACTGTGAGCCTGTGTGAGCGGGGGAGGGGCAGAGAGAGAGAGAGAGAGAGAGAGAGAGAGAGAATTCCAAGCAGGCTTCACACTCAGCACTGAGCCTGACATGGGGCTCAATCTCACAACTGTGAGATCATGACCTGAGCCGAAATCAAAGAGTCTGACACTCAATCGACTGAGCCACCCAGGTACCCTTCCTTTTTCATTTCAAATGTTAATTATTCCTTAAATTTTTATTCATATATCTTATTTATATCATGTAATTAGGTTTGTCTATAGTAATGGTCCTTTCAAAGATCAAGATGGTGTTTTATTAATCAAGGTTATTTTTGTATGTGAGTATTCCACCTCATTAAATTCTGCTAACTTTTATACTCCATCCATTTAATATCTTTGGATTTATTTTGTTGATCTTTCATTCTAGCTTCTTGATTTTAATGTTTCCTTCATTTATTCTGAATTCTTCTTGTTTCTAATAAATTTCCCCTGACTCCACTTGGATCAGGTCCCAGTAGTCCCTGAAAACAAAGTCCCAGGGCGCCTGGGTGGCTCAGTCAGTTAAGTGTCTGACTTCTGCTCAGGTCATGATTTCGCGGCTCCTGAGTTCGAGCCCTGCATTGGGCTATGTGCTAACAGCTCAGAGCCTGGAGCCTACTTCAGATTCTGTGTCTCCCCGTCTCTCTCTACCCCCTTCTCTGCTCATGCTCTGTCTCTGGCTCAAAAATAAACAAACATTTTAAAAAAAAATGTTTAATTAAAAATTAAAAAAATTAAAAAAATAAAACAAAGTCTCATTTTGGCTTATTTCAACTTTATAATTTCCTTTTTAACACAGGAGTTACTTTAAAAGAGGCTTTAAATTTTCCAGTGAGAAGATTTTTATTTTGCTACTTCTTGTGTTTTGTTTTGCATCTTAATTTCTAATTTTATTGCAGAGTAACAAAATAATCAGATTTTTGTGCTTTTTGGAATTTGCTGGGATTCCCTTTGTGGTCAGATACATGACTAATTTGTAAAAGGGCCATGGGTGTCTGGAAGAAATGAGTCCTCACTCCACTGGGGACAATGTGTTATTTATACATATTAGGTACATTTCAGAACTCTATTGTGCCTTGCACTGAAGCAAACGACTGTATATCTTTTCAATGGACTGTAGCTTTTATCAGTATGAACTAATCCATGTTTACTGTAATGCTTTCTATTTTATTTTTTTTTAATTTTGGTAAAATACACATAACATAAAGTTTGCCACTTTAACCATTTTTAAGTGTACAGTTCTATGGCCTTAAGTACATCACACTGTTGTGCAACCATCACTGCCTTCCGCCCACAGAACTCTTCTCTGTAAAACTGAAACTCTACACATTAAGTAACAACTCGCCATTCCTCTTTCCTCCCTGCCCGCCCCAGCAATTGCCCCTCAGCTTTCTGTCTCTGTGAACCCGATTATTCTACGATCCTCATGTAAGTGAAATCATACAATATTCATCCTTTTGTGGCTGGTTTATTTCACCCACATAATGTCCTCAAGTTTCATCTGTGTTGTTGCAGGTGACAGAATTTCCTTCCTTTTCAAGGCTTAATCATGTTCCGCTGTGTGTACAGACTACCTTGTGTTGTTTATCTTATATCTGCTGATAGGCATTTGAGCTGCTTTCCTTTGAGCTATTTCCTATTGCCGTGAATAATGCTGCTATGAACGTGGGTGTACAAATATCTCCTTGAGTCCCTGCTTTCAATTCTTTGGGGTGTGTACCTAGAGGTGGAATTGCCAGATCATATGGTAATTCTGTTTTTAGTTCTTTGAGAAAGCATCATCCTATTTTCCATAGTGGCTACACCATTTTCCATTCCCACTAACAGTGCACATAAGCTCCAATTTCTCCCCATCCTTGCTGACACTTGCTGGTTTCTATTTTGCGTGTTTTGTTTATAGTTGCCATCCTAATGGGTGTGATGTTTTTTAAATTATTGTTTTGGATTTTATAGCTATTATGTAACATATGATACCTATTTAGGAGGTGTCTATTTCCCTCTACCTTTGTTTTCAAACTTTCTGCATGATTTTCTTTAGATATACTTTTTGGAAATAAGATATAACATAATTTTTTTCTTTTTATTAACTTAAACTGAAAATATAGGTCTTGTAATGGCCTAATTTAACCTATTCGTGGGTACTCTGATTACTTATAAAACCAGACTTATCCTTGTCCTGCTGTTTTTATGTTCTCTATCATACTTTCTTCTCTTTTTTGTTTCCATCTTTTCTTCAGTTGATCAGTTTTTCTGTATTCTATTGTTTTTCCTTATTTGTATTTGTATTTTTAAATAATTTTTTATTATTCATTTTGAGAGAGAGAGAGAGGAGGGGAGGAGCAGAGAGAGAAGGAGAGAGAGAGGGAATCCCGAGCAGGCTCTGCACCATCAGCATGGAGACCAAAACGGGACTCGAACCCACAAACCATGAGATCATGACCTGAGCTGAAACCACGAATAGGACGTTTCACCGACTGAGCCACCCAGGCGCCCCTCCATTGTTTTTCGTATTGTGGGTTAGAAATTATACATTTTATTTCTACTTTTTTGGTGGTTACCATTAAATTTTTAAGACATACTTAAACATAATTTTCTAAAGTATTTTGAATAAATTCAGATCAGAAGTTCACAAACTATGGCCTGTGTGCCAAATCCAACCCACCATCCACCTTTGTACCTCCTGCAGGCTAAGAATAATTTTTATGTTTTTAAGTAGCTGAAAAAAAATCAAAAGAAGAAAAATGTTTTGTGACACATGGAACTTCTATAATTCAAATTTCAGCATCCCTAAGTGAAGTTTTATTGGAACACAGCCGCATTTTTTTGCTTACATATTGTCTATAGCTACAATGGCAAAGCCTAAAATATTTGCAGTTGGCCCTTTATTGAATACATTTGCTGATCTGTGGTGTAGATATATGTCTTCCCCCCAAAAAAGATAAGGATTAATACAGAGATTAGTGCTTCCTTCAAGTCTCCAAATCTTACTCCATGCCACCCCTATGTTGCATTTGGGATTTCAGTTCTAGAAACTGGAAACAACCCAAATGTCCATCAGTAGGTGAGTGGATAAGCAGATTGTGGTATACCAACACAATGGAATGCTACTCAGCAATAAAAGAAAAAAAGAATGAACTACTGAAACATACACATCTGAAAGTGTGATGCTAAGTGTAAGTAAGAAACTAAATGCAAAGGCTACATACTGTATGATAATATTTATGTGACATTCTAGAGAAGGCAAAACTATAATGATAGAAAGCAGATCTGTGCTTTCCAGGGGCCAAAAGTAGGGGAATGGTGATTGGTTCCAAAGAAGCATAAAGAACATTTTGGGGTGATAGAAATATGTTTTATCATGATTGTGGTGGTGGTTACACAACTGTATACATTTGTCAAAATTCACCCAATTGTATACTTTAAATTGGTGAGTTTTATTGCCTATAAATTATACCTCAACAAAGCTAATATAAAAAGCCTGTTCTGCCCTTATTACCAGGGAAATACAAATCAAAACCACAAGAAGATACCTACCACCTCACATCTGTCAGAGTGGCTAAAATGAACAACTCCGGAAACAACAGATGTTGGCGAGGATATGGAGAAACGAGAACCCTCTTGCACTGCTGGTGGGAATGCAAACTGGTGCAGCCACTCTGGAAAATAGTGTGGAGGTTCCTAAAAAAATTAAAAATAGAATTACACTATGACCCAGAAATAGCACTACTAGGAATGTATCCGAAGGATATAGGAATGCTGATTCATAGGGCACATGTACCCCAAAATTTATAGCAGCTCTATCAACAATAGCCAAATTATGATAAGAGCCCAAATGTCCATCAACTGATGAATGGATAAAGAAGATGTAGTAATGTATATATAATGGAATACTACTCAGCGATGAAAAAGAATGAAATCTTGCCATTTGCAACAATGTGGATGGAACTAGAGGGTATTATGCTAAGTGAGATAAGTCAGTCAGAGAAAGATATCATATGTTTTCATTCATATGTTGAATTTGAGAAACTTAACAGAAGACCATGAGGGAAGAGAAGGGGAAATAAGTTATAACCAGAAAGGGAGGCAAACCATAACAGACTCAAATACACAGAACAAATTGAGGGTTGATGGGGGTTGAGGGTTGGGAGGGACAGGGAAAATGCGACCTAGGCATTAGGAGGGCACTTGTTGGGATGAGCACTGGGTGTTTTGTGTAAGGGATGAATCATGCGAATCTACTCCCGAAGCCAAGACTACACTGTATACACTGTATGTTAGCTAACTTGACAATAAATTATTTTAATTAATTAATTAATTAACTTTATTTTTAAAAATTGGAAAAATAAATAAATAAAAAATAAAAAGCCTGTTCTGGGCAAAACTACCCTTTGATGGGGGAAAAAAACAATCTATGATGAGAAGGAGCATGTGGGAACTTTTTGAGGTGAGAGTAATGTTCTGTATCTTGATGGGGAGGGTTACATTACACAATTTAATGCATTTGCCAAAAATCAGTTATTGTATGCTTGAGATTTATGCATTTCATTATATGTAAATTCTACATCAAAGTAAATGTATTAAATATTGAACTGTAGTTAACAATATGCATGCTTGAACACCTAAGGGGAAGTATACAGATGTCTGTAAACTTACTTCGAAATATATAAAAAACAAGATGGATAAATGAATGGCTATATGGATAGACACATAGTAAAGTATAATAAAGTATTAATGGTAGAATATAGATGGTGAGTATTCTTGATAAAATATATGTACCTATTCTGCCTTTTAAGACATTTGTGTTGACACAGAGTGGTTGCATGTACAAGACATCTGGACCCAGTCTTAAATTATCTCGTATATAAAGAAATAGTTTTAAAATATTTTCATCTAGAGCACTAACTGTGCTCATCTTTCCTTCTTCAAAAGCCAGGGAAAAGACATGGTGGGACTTGTGTACCTGCCTAGTTTGAGCCAGCAGCTTACCTGGTCCTTCCTATTTTTGAGGCCCTGCCATCCCTGTTGATATTCTGTAGGGTCCCTTCCTTTCTAAGCCTGAGAGGATTATAGGATTCTAAGTAGTCTCCTGGGATCTGGTTTATTGCTGGAACCCTGGCAGTGTGAGAAACTTCTGGAACCTCACTGGGTACCAAAGCCCTAATGGAAAAGTAGTAGAGTTCTGATATGTTAGCCCTGGAAGGGCCTTAGTCACCACTTCACAGTTATCTTTTCACTCATATGAGAAACTTAACAGAAGACCATGGAGGAAAGGAAGGGGAAAAAAATAGTTACAGAGAGGGAGGGAGGCAAACCATAAGAGACTCTTAAATACAGAGAACAAACTGAGGGTTGATGGGGATTTGGGGGAGAGGGTAAAATGGGTGATGGGCACTGAGGAGGGCACTTGTTGGGATGAGCACTGGGTGTTGTATGTAAGCGACGAATCACGGGAATCTACCCCCAAAACCAAGAGCACATTTTACACACTGTATGTTAGCCAATTTGACAATAAATTATATTAAAAGAAAGGAAGAAAGAAAGAAAGAAAGAAAGAAAGAAAGAAAGAAAGAAAGAGAGAAAGAAAAGAAAAGAAACAAGTGCAGAGAAGGGAAGTGACTTGCTTAAGCCCACACAGGGCTGTGGTAGCAGATGCCCCAAGCCTCCTTGCTCCCAGCCTATTGGGGCCGCAGCCAATCTGATGGTTTCCTGAGAGGCACTGATGGGAGGAGGCCCATGATTTATGAGGTGGTAGCAGCCTTGCTGTGAGGAGGCCTGGGTTCAACCCCGGCTCTGCGAGCTGGGGCAGGTTACTTCATCTCTTAGCTCGACTTTCCTCATGGGTACCATAAGAATAATAGTATCTTCCTTCTGGAGTGTTGGAGGTTTAAATGGAACATTGTCTTTAGAGCAGTTAGCACAATGCCTGGACCCAGTAAGCGCTCATTCCACTGGAAGCAGTGTTAGTACTGTTACTAGTAAGTGCGCCGTTATGTGAGTCTGTGAAACCAGATTTTGGCTCCAGTGCTACACTTACTAGCTGTGACTGTAATCCTCACAACAATCCCCAAGGGAGTGGTCTTTTCCATATTTTACAAATAAGGAAGTTGACATGCATGTCCAACCTCAGGTCTTCGGATCTGGATCAAACACAAATATTGTGTTCTAATAATCCTCTTGGCAGATATGTTCTCAGCAAAATGACCATTCAGCCATGCATCTGTCATTTTCTCAAACTCCTTCAGCTTAAGATGTTCAGGGTGCCAGGGGGCCATGTTCAGGGTAGCATGTCCTGAACCCCATCATATGCATCATCTGGGAGCTTGTCAGAAATGATGATTTTGCCCCCACCCCTACCCAGAGCTACTGAAACAGTGTCTGGAGGTGGGGACCTAGGATCTGTTCCAGCAAGCTCTAGGAAGTAGAGAAGTGCTATTCTAAGGAACCAATAAGAGGAGGATTAGTGGAGAGAGTGAACGATCAGGTTCAGGGGGCGCATCTACAGCATGGAATGTTCGACCTACGAAGAGTAAACCTCCTACTAGCAATTCTGCTTTGTCTTTTTTATGCTAACATTATGCTTGTCTCTTTCCTAGCCTTGAGCTGCATTGCAAAGGTCTCCATAGTTCCCAGGCCCCAGGAAAGGGAGCACAAAGGCAGAAGAACATTTACCTCTCCACGCTGTCACTGACTGATGTCTCATCTAGGACCTCCTCAAAGGTGCTTGCAGAGTCTCGCCCTGGGAGGTTTTCCTTTTCATTTCACTGGAGCTCATAAGGATTGAGTAATTTATGAGGATTCTGTCATACACTCAAAAGCCAGGGGGATGGTTTGTGAGGGTTTATCTCCAACCATAGCCGTGAGCCACCGTGGCTGAGACTGTGCTTGGAGGAACGAAATAAAGCTCCCTCACCCCACAGGAAACTGCAAAATCAACCACGCATTTCCTCAACAACAACCACCTCCATATGCTGTGGTCTAAAAACTCACCATGTATTATCAAAATGTACACCGGTAGAACTCTCAAAGCCAAGTCTAGTCCAGACAATGGCTTGCTGGAGGGAGGTGGGCTTAGGGGTGGGAAAGAGGCTTGGAGAGGCTTCTGACAACACATGCTCCTGGCCAGACCCAGCTCCCCTCACTGCCCTCATCTCTGTTTTATTTACACCTTGTTATTACATCTCCTGCTTCTTATCATTCCCAGTTCAGATGGCCTCCAACCTCCACCACTGGAGGCAGAAACTACCCTCAGTCCTAAATGCAGCTGAAAAACCGCTTTTGGAGTTTGTGTATCTGGCAGTGAATATCTCACCTCTTAACCAGACTTGAGCCCTGGCAGGGAAAAGCCCTCCCAATTTGGCCCCTTGCCCAGCAGGGTCCAGTGCCAGGGTGTGGTTGGCACTAGATTAAGTTATGTAATAGATCAGCAATAGAGTTGCACTTCATAATTGCGAAGGAGTTTCTGAACACACAGGTTGCAGGAGAAAAGAAGCAAGGTAGAGTTCTGTAGCTGAGCAGAGACAGAGCATGGGCTGGATACGGGGGCTGATGTTTCTCTGAGGACCAGATGCCCAAAGTCCTAAGGGCCGGAGGAATCTTTGCTGGGGGTCAGCAACAACAGCCACCAGCACATTCATTCCACCAGTGATGACTGGCACTGTTCCAGATGCTGGGGCTATAAAGATGAGCACCAGAGATGGTGGAATACAAGGTGCAGGGAGGGGGGCAGGAAAATTATCCTTCATAAAAGATTACTTCCAAGTATTCTTATACTGGAATTCTTAGCCTTCTCATTTGCATGCTTGTTTCCTTCTTTCCTCCCCATCCCTTCCTTTGTCCCTCCCACCCACCCTTTCTTTCTTTTTTCTTTCTTTCTTTCTTTCTTTCTTTCTTTCTTTCTTTCTCTTTCTTCTTTCTTTCTTTCTTTCTCTTTCTTTCTTCTTTCTTTCTCTTTCTTTCTTTCTTTCTTTCTCCTTCTTTTCTTCCTTCCTTCCTTTCCTTCCTTCCACCCTCCCTCCCTTCTTCTTCTTTCCTTCCTTCCTTCCTCTTCTTAAGCAATGGCAGCTGTCTGGGGAAGATGTCTTAGCCTGAATTGACCTCAATCAGTGCTAACTTGTATGTTTATAAAGGTCACCTGATGACACTGGTGGAAAAAATAGGCAAAGAAATTTAAACACAGAGTTAGTAAGTCTCCCTAGGGATATGACCTCACAACGAAAAGAACTGCATGTTTTTGTAAACAAGGACTTTAAAGGTCAGTTTAAAACACAAGCTCTGGAGATGACAAATATATACCTACTGGGTAAATGGAGGAGAAAGACTGGCCCAGTATTTTGTGGATGGGTAATTGTGGTTTGGGGTAAAATTTCCAAGGTCAGCATCACATGTGGGTTCAGAAAGTATTGTATCTTGAACCTCTTAGGTGAAGTGACAATGATGTGGGAAGCTAAATTAGAGGGCTTACTTCCCCTGTAGCCTCTGAAGCGAGGCTGCCTTCTTCCTAGCTCATACTCAGGCCCTGGGGAGGGTCAGGATCGCATTTGCTCTGCATTGCTGCTTCTAAACCATTCACCCTCCTTCCCTCCTAAAACACCAGTCGGCTGGCTTACTCTCCCTTGGAATCTCCTCAAACTATCCATGGATGCCCTCCTTGTTGCACCTGTTGACCCTTGGGCACTTCCTTTTGTGCTTTTTAAGGACTTTGATTCACGCTCACACTCCCCAGCACTGTTTTATCTCCAGCTTTATCTCACGGTGATTTCAATATCCACATAGAAGATCCTCCCCAAGTCCCAGTGTCAGTCCACTTGGATTGCTATAACAGATTACCAGAGACTGGGCAGTTTATAAACAACAGAAATTTATTTCTCACAGTTCTAGAGGCTGGGAGGTCCAAGATCAAGGCAGATTGGGTGTCTAGTAATGACCTACTTCCTGGTTCATACATTGCTTTCTTCTCACCGTGTCCTTGCATGGCAGAGAGGGCAAGAGTCTCTCTGGAGCTTCTTTCATAAGGGCACTGATCCCACTCATGGGTGCCCCACTGTCATCTAATCGCCTCCCAAAGGCCCCACTTCCAAACACCATCACATCAGGGAGTAGGATTCAACATACGGATTTGGAGGGGACACAAACATGTAGTGTGTAGCACCCAGCCTCCAATTCTACGACCTACACATGGAAACCAGTGACCTTGTCACCTCCACCTCAACCACTCACTTCCACAGACATACCCTGGAACCCATTACTACCACTGACTAGAGAGCCCTCCAGTGTCTCAGTTTCTAGTAACCCATGCTGCAGCCACTATGCCCTGTTTCTCCAGCTCACTCCTTCTCTTACACAGACTCCAATAATTCTTCTTCCAATTGAGATGTGCAATCTCTGCTCCAACCGTGTTTTCACTAATAATTAGCCCCTTAAGTGCCTCATTGCCATCCTTTCCCAGCTTATATTTCACAGTTTACACTGTTATAGTTTACAGTTGCATACACCCCAACTCCCTCCATTGCATTTGCCTGAGAGAACTTCATCCATGGCTGACCTGTAAGGCCTAACCAATAACAAGATGGAGAAGCAAACAACAAATGTCTCTTCCTTTATCTCTCATCCAGCTTCTGACCCCACTCCACTTCTCTGCTGCCCCTTAAGAGCTGTCCAGCTACTGTCATAATTCCTTTCTTCCCCTTCTCACTGCAACTCCCTCCCATTGACTTTTGTGACCTCTCTCCACTGAAATAGCTTGTGTCAAGACTCCTGAGGTCCTCTCGTTGCCAAATCTAATGGGCAAGTCTCAAACCTCATCTTACTAAACTCATCAGTAGCATCTTTGATGGAGCAGAACACTCTGTCTTCCTGACACATTCCTGGTTTGGATATGCACTCCCCTTGGATCTCCTCCTACCTCACTGGCCTCCTCTTCTCACATCCCTCTGACATTGATCATTGGGAGTTTCCCAAGGTTCAGGCTTTGCACCTTTCTTCTATCACTCTTTACTGACCTCACCCAGTCTCTAGGACTGAATGACTCCCAAAGTTAGATCTTCAGCCCAGATCTTGAACCTGAACTCCAAATTTCTATCTTTAACTTACAATATGACCTTTCTACCTGGATGTCTAATGGGCATCCTAAACTTAACTTCTATCCCTTCGTTGTGTTCCTCCTGATCGTCATCTCAGAAAAGGACAACTTCTTCAACTGTTCAGGCAAAATAACCTGGGTGTCATCTTTGATTCCTTCCTTCCTCTAATGTCCTGTATACAATCAATTGATAGATCATGTTGGCTTACATTCAAAATACATCCAGGGTGGCTCAGTCGGTTGAGCGACCAACTTCAGCTCAGGTCATGATCTCACAGTTCGTGGGTTCATGCCCCATGTCAGCCTCTGTGCTGACAGCTTGGAGCCTGGAGCCTGCCTCAGATTCTGTGTCTCCCCCTCTCTCTCTCTGCCCCTCCTCTGCTTGTGCGTGTGCTCCTCTCTCCTCTCTCTCTCTCTCTTTCTCTCTCTCTCTCAAAAATAAATTAATAAAACACTTTTTAAAAAAGTAAAAACAAAAACAAAAAACCCAAAATACATCCAGAACCCTGTGTTTCTTACCACTGCTGCTAATATGGACCAAGCCACTATCATCTCTCACCTGGATTATTCCAGTAGCCCCCTAACTGGTCTCTCTGCCTCTGCCCTCATCATCCTTGACATCTGTTCTCCATAAAGCAACCTGAGCAAACTTTCTAAAATTGAAGTAAAATAGATTTCAACCAACTTGTCAACTCTAAATGATTGCTAACAGTTGCCTGAGGTGCCCTGTGGAGAACTCTTGGCTTATAGTAAAGAATGCCATGACTGTTTGGCAATGTGTGCCAAGGCCTAGGCAGAGGGAGCAGGATGTGAGGGCCACAGAGTAACATGGCCTGAGACAAGATTCCTCTCCCCAG
This sequence comes from Panthera uncia, assembly GCF_023721935.1. NCBI lineage: Eukaryota > Metazoa > Chordata > Mammalia > Carnivora > Felidae > Panthera > Panthera uncia. The sequence continues at coordinate 1,299,951 of NW_026057579.1, forward strand.
TGGGCCTGCTTAGACTGGGTTCCCCAGAGACAAGGATCTGTGGGCAGGCACTTTATTCAAGAAGTGATCCCAGGAGTGGGGAGTGAGACAGAGAAAGGATAGAAAAGGGAAGGGAAGAAAGCCAAAGCAGAATATCTTAATAAGTAGGTCACCTCTAAGAGTACCTGAGGCTCAGGTGCGGCACCTCTGGGAGAAGGTGGAGAACACATCTCAGAGTAGTACGACCTGAAGGGAGAATTTGTTCTCCCCTCAGCTTCCAGTACACCCAAGGATGAAACCCTGAGGTGGAGGTCACACTGTAGGCAGATGCCCTTGGCCCTTGTGGACAGGGTGCTGACAGAGTCTGCCCCAGTGCCCCATTCTGGGATGACTAGCCCTGCTCTGACAATGGAGCTCAACCCCAACAGCTTGCTCCTCCAGAAAAGCAGGCCAGACCCAAAGTTAACTAGAGAGGCAGTGTGGCCCAGTGGGACAGATATAGGCTCTGGAGTCAGCCAAACGTGGGTCCAAATCCTGGCACAAGCTGTGACCTCAGATGAGTTACAGGACTTCTCAGCATTCTCATAATAACCTAGAAGTAACAGCTCCTGCCCATGGGGTGTTGTGAGGATCCCCTGAGGCTCCCCTCCCATATACTCCCCTGACACACAAGTCAGCATTTGCTACCCCCATTCCCAACTTGCCCCACAGCTGCCTCCACACACATAGAAAGCACAAACTGCCCAGAAGCTCGGCCCCTGTCTGGGCATAAGATTAGGTTCCAGATCTCAAACATCACAAGATGGCAGCCCACTGGGAGGGTAGGAAGAAGTTATTACAACTTTCTTTTATCCTCATTTTTAGTTATCCTTTTAAAAGTTCTGGTTTGGCTTTTGTTCTAGAACAGCCATAATAGAATTGTGTAAGTACATGATTTATGCATAAATGAAGGTACAAATATTAGGGTGTGTGCTCAAAAATATCTCATGGGTATATAATCCAAATAGTTTGGAGATGACTACCATGGATCCTTCTTTCTTGTCCTGGATAACACAGGTCTGGTCTCTGTCCTGCTCAGGCCTCTTCCCACAGCCTGCCCTGCCTTTAGTCTGACTCTTTCCTCCTAGAATTACATCTTGCAGTCAAACAGCCCCTGGTCTCGTAAGGTTCATAAAGGAAAGTGTCTCTTGTTACTTGTATGATCACCACAAGAGGCCCAACCTAACCCCTTTCCTAGACCTCTCACCACACCACCACCACTGTCCCTCACAGCTGTTGTTTCCCTAGTCAGGAGCAATCAGTCTTCCTGTGGGCCGCAGACCATGATCAGTTTCTGTGTCAGTTGCCCTCAACTTGCCCACTTCCTGGGCCATCTCCCAGGGTTCCTGGTCCCCCACCCGTGCTCCATGCCTTTGCAGTCCCTGGGCAGACCCTAAGTTCCCACCTCAGCTCCTTTCCTCAAGGTGTGCCTCTCCCCAGCCCCACAGATCTAAATTCCATCCGACTCCCAGGCCCAATGAAGCAGGCGTATGGCGCACTGGACCACCAGGTGACGTCTTCCAGTGCCTCCTAGAAACTGTACCTGCCTGGTCCCAGTGACACTTCTCAGGTGCTGCTTCGGGTCAGGGTCGGCTACATAATTTGTGTGCTCACTGCAAAACAAAAATACAAGGCCCCTTGTTCAAAAAAGAAGAAAACTTGGGGCCCTTGGGTGGTTCATTCAGTTAATCATCTGACTCTTAGTTTTGGCTCAGGTTATGATCTCATGGTTCGTGAATTTGAACCCCACATGAGGCCCTCAGCTCTCAGCGCAGAGCCCGCTTCAGATACTCTGTCTCTCTCTCTCTCTGCCCCTCCCCAGCTCACGCACTCTCTCTCTGTCAAAAATAAATAAAAATTTAAAAATTAAAAAAAAAGAAAAGCTGCCATTAAATGTATGAAAATATAAAGCTTTTTCCTTTCTTCCGAAATCTCTCTCTTGACCTGTCATGGTATTGTTTTTTTGTTTCTATTTAGTGTTGTGCTCCCTCAGGCAAGGGGATGCGATGGCAGACCCTCAAAGGCACCAGGCCACCCTTTGCCCTCCACAACTCAGCGCTGACACGTCATTGGCTGCTGGACTGGCATGGTGAGTCGGGCATCTCTGCCTCCTGAGGGGATTGCAAGCTGCACACTGGGATGCTCTAGGTACCTGGAGCAGGGCAGGGAAAGAGGTTTGTCTCTGCTGAATGGGCCACACTGCCAGCCCAGCACAGAGACAGCTGCCATCATGCCTTACCACGAGAGACAGCAGGGCCCACATGCCCAGACCCCTCCAGCCAGAGCAGGGAATGGCGGTGCCTGCTGGACACGGGCAGGGAGGGGAAACTGGGAGAGACTAGGACACTAGGAGTGAGGGGACTGGGCAGCTAAGGCCACATCCCAAAGAGATGGCAGAAGATAGGATAGTGCATGGACCGAGGCCCCTGGCTACCAGCACATGCTTCATTGTCTTATTGGCCTTTACTTACATAATACAGACTCGAAGATAAATTGGTTAAAAACCTCATGCACCGCCACGTTCATTACAGCATTATTTACAATAGCCAAAATATGGAAAGAAGCTAAGTATTCATCAATGGATGAAAGGATCAAGAACGTGTGGTATATATATATATATATATATATATATATATATATATATATATATACATACACAATAGAATATCATCCAGCTATAAAAAAGAAAGAATTCTTGCCATTTGTGACAACATGGATGGGTCTGGAGGCCATTATGCTAAGATAAATAAGTCAGAGAAAGACAAATACCGTATGATCTCATTTATCTGTGGAATCAAAAAATAACAACAACAGGGGCACCTGGGTGACTCAGTCAGTTAAGCTCCCAACTGTTGATTTTGGTTCAGGTCATGATCTCATGTTTTGTGAATTCAAGCCCTGCCTCACGCTTCGTGCTGACAGGGCAGAGCCTGCTTGGGATTTTCTCTCTCACTCTCTCTCTGCCCCTCCCCAGCTCACACGTGCTCTCTCTTTCCAAAATAAATGAAAACATTAAAAAAAAAAAAAAAAAAAAAAAAAAAAAACAGGGACGCCTGGGTGGTGCAGTGGGTAAAGCGTCTGACTCTTGATCTCGGCCCGGATCATGATCTCACAGTTAGTGAGTTCGAGTCCCACATGGGGCTCTGCGCTGATGGTGCAGTCTGCTTGGGATTCTGTCTCTCCCTCTCTCTGCCCCTCTCCTTCTTGTGCTCTCTCTGTGTCTCTCAAAATAGATAAATAAGCTTAATTTAAAAAATTAAAAAACAAAAAACAAAACTAAATGAAAATAAACTTAAAACAAACAAACTTCAAGACAATGTACACAGAGCATGAAGCCCACAGGGCCAATGGGACTGCACTGATCTCATGCCCAAGGATACAGCCCTGCTGGTATACGAGATGCCTTGAGGTGACAGGTGGATGGGCCTTTAAAACATTTTAATAGTTTATTTTAATGTGTATTAGAAAAAAATCATGACTATCACAATCTATAATTTCACAGTGATCCTGTCTTAGTTTGAGCTGTTATAACAAAACATTGTAAACTGGATGGCTTATTAACAACATAAATTTATCTCTCACAGTTCTGGAGGCTAGAAGTCTGAGGTCAAGGTGCCAGCATGGCCAGGCTGTGGTGAGAAACCACTTCCTGGGTGCAGACTGCCCACTTCTCATTGTACGCTCTTTTTTTTTTTAATGTTTATGTATTTTTGAGAGAGAGAGAGAGAGAGAGAGAGAGCATTAGCAGGGGAGGGGCAGAGAAAGGGAGACACAGAATCCGAAGCAGGCTCCAGGCTCTGCACTGTCAGCACAGAGCCCGATGCAGGGCTCCAACCCACGAACCCATGAGATCATGACATGAGCCAAATTTGGACACTTAACTGACTGAGCCACCCAGGTGTCTCTCATGGTATGCTCTTGTGGTGAAAAGAGAGAAGAGAGCTCCCTGGGAATCCCTTTTACGGGAGCACTAATCCCATTCATGAGAGGTCCACTCTCATGACCTGATCACCTCCCAAAGGCCCCACCTCCTCATACCATCACTTGGGGGTCAGGTTTCAACCTAGGAATTTTGGAGGGACACACGCACTCAGTCCATAATAGATACATAGACTCTCTTAGAAACAAATTTATGGAAGGAAAAAAATCAGTTGGTCTAAAGAAAAAAAAATATTTTAAAATATTTATTTTTGAGAGAGAGAGAGAGCACACGTGCACAAATGGGGGAGGGGCAGAGAGAGAGGAAGGCATAGAATCTGAAACAGGCTCCAGTCTCCGAGCTGGCAGCACAGAGCCCGATGCGGGGCTCAAATCCACGAACTGTGAGATCATGATCTGAGCCTAAACGGGACACTTAACCAACTGAGCCACCCAGGAGCCCCTAAAGAAAAATGTTAAGTGAACAATCGCACAAATGGTACTCAGATATGGCAAAAAAGAAGACATTCCTCCAAATTTGAGAAATACCACACCAGACTGTGAGTTCGTTACAGTCACCTATAGCTTGTCTACGTATCCCTCTACTTGCTCCTTGGCCTCCCCTCACCCCTCCTTGAGGCGGGCAGCCAATGCTGACTGAGTGAATAAGCAAATCGACCAATGAAAACCTGGGACACCTGGAACCTGAGACTCTCTTTTGCAAATTTCGTTTGCAGGACTTTTTCTGATTAATCGACTCATTCAGGATTCATTTCTACACATTTCAGAAGAAAACTGCTAAAGAGATCAATTCCTTTAAAATATACAGAGCTTATTTTGGAATAAACTGCCTGACCCTCTTTTTCAGGGCCTCTCCCTGACCACCAAGTTTAGAAACTCACCAGGTGATGCTCACAGCAGGATGCAAAGTGTCCTCCCATCCAGCGTGGCTCCCAGTTAGCCTGGAGGCTGTGTCCTGCAGGTGGTCTGAGATGACACTTTGTGACATGTATTTCCCCAATGGTTCACCTTGTAGGGAGATCATGACTCGAAGAGACTAGCTGATACTCTTGGAGGGTCCTGGACGAACAAGCGACCACAGGTTTTTCATCAAAAAGTAGCCAGCCCCTTAGAGAAATGGTTTCCAGTTTCATCTTTCCATCACATTTCACCTTATTAAACAACAGAGCGACACAATTTTGAAAAGGACAAAGACTGTAATGTTACCCATGACAAACATGTTGGAAGCAAGTTTCACTAAAATGGAGGAAAAGGAGAAACTCAGATTTGATGGTCATAGGCCAAAACCACCACCTGGAGTCTCACTGGTGTGTTTGTCAGGTGGCCTTTGTTTCTCAAATAACCATTCACATACATTTATACGGGTTGTTCACAATCAGTATATTTTTTTAAGTTTTTCATTATTTATTTTGAGAGAGATAGAAGGAGGGGCAGAGAGAGAGGGAGAGAGACAGAATCCCAAGCAAGCTCCTTACTGCCAGCGCAGAGCCCAGTGTAGGGCTCGAACCCACAAACCATGAGATTGTGACCTGAGCCGAAACCAAGATTCAGACGCCCCACTGGCTGAGCCACTCAGGTGACCCAGCTGTTGATATTTAATGAATGACAAAAAAGAAGGTTCATGGCATGATACTTTTCTACCTACTGGAACCTATCACCAGTGTTTTCTTTCGTTATTTATGAGCCACTTTATTTTGAAGTTTTGAGGTAAGTATTTTGAATGAGCTCACACACTTCAGGACTTACCCATCACATAAATTGAGGATTTATATGAGGGTGAACATGCTCACTGAACAAACTCAAGCATTACAGATATGGGTGACTTAGAAAGTGAGAGTTCCCCTATAGTTATGCTTTCTGTATATAATCAGTGTTTCTAGTCCTTGGTGCACTCCTCCGGATTTTGTCTGTGCTTGTGTGTATACACACACCCACACCCACCCCCCCACACACACACACACACACAATGCAGGATGCTATTACTTTTTGTGCTGTCTAAAAGTTCCTCTTTCACTTGACTCTGCCTTAGACATCTTTTCACATCAGTTCATCAAGATCTGCCACGTGCAATCATGACTCATCAGACGTGTATTTGTGGTCAGACTCAATAGAGCACCATGATTCCTAAGATCTGCTGAACTTGACTTTCTCCCCATCACCACAGGCCAGAAGGGATGACATTCACCAACTCTTGGGAAATGTCTGACTCTTTTCTGAGACCGTCCTGTGCTCACCGCTCTCAACCCACAACTTGTCTTGCACAGTAGAGCCGTTGGGGAACCCCACCATCCTGGCCAGGCCCACCCACTTGGCCCAGAAGGTGACCCCTAGGGAGAAATAGTTTATTATCAACTGAACACTCAGAGGAAAAGTCTGAGTTCTAGGGAAGAAATTCATTTACTGCAAAGCATGCAAAGAAAAACTGCATAATCAAAATGAATACATGTTTAATTAAATGCCTTCAAAGCGACCCATTATGTCAACTTCATTAATTGGTAAATTTAGTATTTATAATAATTTCATTACATTTGAAAAATGAATTGGAAGTAACATTTGCCCATTTGCAATAATTCTTGAGGAAAGCATGGAGACTGCTAAGAAATAACATGTGTTCCTCATATCCTTATTTTGAAAAGCGATATTATCAAAGGGGGGCCTGGCTGGCTCAGTCGATAGAGATGCAACTCTTGATCTTGGGGTTGTGAGTTTAAGCCCCATGCTGGGTATACAGATTACTTAAAAAAAAAAAAGACCTGATTAAAAGCAAAATTGTTAAAACCATCCAAAAATATTTTGTAATAAAAATATATATGCACGAATATACGTGAGTATGTATCTATGTGTTTGCATATATACATAAATATAACAGCCACTGAGGGCTGTGCTTAACGTTTCTGATGCACTGTTAGGCCAGATTCTTTAAGAGTAAGAAGGTCCAGCACTGCACAAGACCCCAAGTAGCTGTGCCCTCAGCCAGGACCCCCTTCTGTAAGCATGAGATAGGAGTCATGCTGAGCCAAAAGGAAGTTCTTCTTGAAGAATAATTTCTAAAATTAGTCCCTAGCATGAGGGCAGGATATTAGTGGTCTGGGAACTGGGAGAATCAGAGGCAGAATTTAGAGAGCTGACAAGGGGAAACCCACCGCCTAACAGGTGTCTTCAAGGCTCCCCTGGCTTTCTAGAAAAACATAAAATTCTATCATTAGAGCCAATGCCTTTATTGGCCTAGATCCCCTACTGAAGTGCTTTTTCTCTTCCTTAAAAACAAAGAGAATAACAAAAGTGTAACATATATGATAAAGAGCACACATCTTAAAGAGTATGGCCTAGGGCGCCTGGTGGCTCAGTAGATTAAGCTTCTGACTCTTGATTTCAGCTCAGGTCATGATGTTGCAGTTTGTGGGTTTGAGCCCCACATTGGTCTCCAAGCTGACAGTGCAGAGCCTGTTTGGGATTCTCTCTCTACCCCCCGCCCCTGTCTCTGCCCCTCCCTTGTGCTCTCTCTCCCTCAAAATAAATAAATATTCTTTAAAAATATATTTAAAAAAAAGAGTATGGCCTAATGATTTTTTACATATATAATCTCCAGGTTAGCACCATTCAGATCAGTGCATGGAATATTTCCATCACCCCCGAAGGCTCCCTCTGCTTCCTCCCAGGTAAAATCCTCCTCTGAGGCAACCACCATTCAGATTTTGGTCACCATACATTAGTTTTGCCTGTTTTTGAACTTCATATAAATGGAATCATACAGGATGTACTCTTTTGTGTCTAGTGTCTTTTTTAATATTGCATCTGTGAGATTTATCCCTGTTGCTAAGAGTAAAAATAGCTCTTTAGGGTGTTAGTAACGATGGATTTGCATATGGCCAAAGATGTCTATTATTGCTGGTCCCACAGTCCTTTTCTGTACCAGGCAATCACCATCTCTCACCTCTTCCCTCACAACACATAGCTGTATAAATGGACAAATAAACGTCATAATTTTTTACCAGTTGAATGTGATTCCCCCCACCCCAGGTATAAAAGTATATAAACAAGAAGGAGAAGAAAGAAGAAGAGGGGAAGGGGGAGGAGAAGGAGAAGGAGAAGGAGAAGGAGAAGGAGAAGGAGAGGAGGGGAAGGAGAAGGGGAAGGAGGAAAAAGAGAAGGAAAAGAAGGAGAAGGAGAAGGAGGAGGAAAAGGAGGAGAAGGAGAAGGAGAAGGAGGGGGAGGAGGAAGGGGAGGGGGAAAAGGGGGAGAGGAAGGGAGACAGGGAGGGGGAAGGGGAGAAGGAGAAGAAGAAGAAGAAGAAGAAGAAGAAGAAGAAGAAGAAGAAAAGGAGGAGGAGGAGGGAGAGGTGAAGGGGGAGACAGAGAGGGAGAAGGACAGAAGGAAGGAAGAAGGAAGGAAGGAAGGGAGGCATGGAGGAAGAAATTCTAGCTTTGAGAATGTTGCTTGACTCACCCAGACACAGCCAGTCCCTGAGCTGGTCAATGGCCTTTGATCCGTGTAGCCTGGCTGAGAAAAAGGAATTGGCTCAGACACGTTTTCCCTGTCAGTGTTGGAACTCAGAGGGAAGTTGCCTTTGGTAGAGACATTGGTCCCACTTGGACTGTGGGTGGTGCCGCCGCGACTCTCCTCTGGGACTGCAGGGCCTACTCCCCAGCTCCACCCTTCTCATCCCACCTAAGGACAACTCCGAGGCCAGCACAGCTCCAGAGCTCCGCATGAGGTCGTTTGACTGACCGCCCAGTTGAGGCTGCGCCGCCGGCCAGTTGCTCCCACTGTCCACTCCCCCTTGTCTCTTCACCGCCACACCCCACGGACATTCACCCCAGGGCACATCATAAACTTTCTACTCACTAATCACCTCAGAGTCTGTGTCCCGGGGGACCAACACGCCACAAGGTAGACAGAAGGGATGATGCGTGGAATCAGGCGTGTCTGGCACAGGTCCTTCTCTCCTGCCCTGGCTGGATCCTGCGTCTTCACATCCACATGGCCGGATTTCTGTCCTCCTGGAGAATTGTTCACCTGGCACTCCGTGTCTCCAAAGGAAAAGTAAGTTTTGCAGAAAGGAAAGGCCAGATCTAGTATCGCCTAGCTGAGCCTTAGTTTCTTTGTCTGTAAAATGGGCCTTTGCCAGGGCCACTCCAGCCCCTGTGTCTTTCTGCCAGCCTCCATTTCCCTCCACAGCCCCCACTTCCACCACCCCTTCGTGGGTCTTCTCCCCCGCCCCCAGTCCAACCTCCACACTTCACCCAGAGCATTCGCCAGTGCCCTGGGGGTGATGCAGCAGGGCACGGACTTCATATAGGGTTGACATTTTACTGAGGAAAACAGGATCAACAACAGGTTTCACAATTAGCCATTTTGTGAGTGTGAGATCATTGTTGCTGTTTGGAGCACTTTAGCAGGGTGGGCTTTCTGAAGCCCCATTTTTATGTTTTAAGTTCATTTATTTTTGAAAGAGAGAGAGTGTGAGCAAGGGAGGGGCAGAGAGAAAGAGGGAGAGAGAGAATCCCAAGTGGGTCCCATGCTGTCAATACACAGAGTCTGATGCAGGGCTCGATCTCGTGAACCGTGAGATCACGACCTGAGCCGAAACCAAGAGTCGGACGCCTACCCGACTGAGCCACTACAGGTGCCCCTCTGAAGCCCCACTTTAATTAAATAGTGCTCCCTCTGCCCCAATAAAACCTCAAGAGGTCTACACCACTAGACTCTAGATCTGTAAGCCTCATCCAGGGTCTTGTCATCCGTCAGAACCTCATCTCCTATTACATGGTAACAGGCCCCCAGCCCCACGACTCCCTAGACATTCCTACCTCTGTGCCTTTGCCCGTGCTGACCCTGCCTGCTGAGGCGTGGCTCATACAGCAGCTCTTCTACAAAGCCTTCCGAGAACCCCCAGGTCAGAAGCATTTTGTTGGTACACGGATGGTAACGTTTGCCATTAGTTTACTTGTGTTAAGGGTTAACTAGGTTAACTAGCCACAACGCTCGTTAAAAAACAAAAACAAAAGAGTTGCATGTCCTCATGACTTGATAATTTATAAAGTGGCTCCCATTTTTCCAAACTTAGCACTAAAACTCACCATTCCTACAGATGAGTCAGGGAAGGGGAGAGTTCATTTATTGGCTTAGGTTTGGGAAAATGCACAAAAAGGGTATGTCCCCTGCCTGTCCCCGTGCCCTAGATGAACAACTCCTGAAGAATGAAGGTCTAAGTGGGGACCTCATATGAGGTCCAGCCAGAAAAGCCCCAAGTCTCTACCCTTTCCTGGAGGGGAGGAGGAGGGCGAGTGGGCTTGCGAGGTCCCTGGAGACTGTCCCATAGCACAGTGATAGTGGGTATTGGCAGGGCCAGAGGGGATGGTTCCCCCACCCCCTGTGGGGGAGGCTGGGACTCAAGGACTCCCACACACTGTCTTAACTGACACTTGTAGCCAAGTCAGGGTCTGGGTGCCATGGAAACCTCTCTTGAGAGCAGAGACCGAAGCAACAGTGCAGGCCACCCACACTAAGCCCATTGTCCCCTGAGCCAGTCCCTTCATGAGAGGCCCCTTATCAGCCCTTCCTAGGCCTGCAGCTCCCTGGCTCTCCACCCACCCGCTGCACCAGCTTTCCACTCTTGCTGGCCCAGACTGGGGAACCATTGGGGGGGGTGGTGCTCACCTGCTTCAGGACCCACAACCCTCCCTGTCCGCCCCACTCCCGGGGAAATCAAAGGCAGCCCAGTAGCGAGGCCAGAGAGCTCAGTTTTCAGCCACCTTGAGCCCTGGGAACAGAGGACACCAGGCAGAGAGAAGCCCCGGAGGCAGTCAGCTCACAGGACCACGGCCCCTTCTCTTTAGAAGTTAAAATCTGTTGTCTGGTTGGCGCGGCCTTATGCCCATGCCATCTGCCATGTCTCCTGGCCCAGAGGAGAAGGCCAGGTTCTGGGAAATGGCTCTGGAACTGGCCTTAGGGCCCTAGAATAAACCCATCTGGGCCACCCAGTCCCTGGTTTTGCTGCAGGCCCCACCCATTCTTTTCTCCTCTTCCAAGTCCTGGAAGCTTCCCCGGAAGCCAAGCCACTCTCCAGTGTCCCCCCTCCCGCAACCTCCCTCTCATGTCTCCTGGAGCCAAGGCCTCGCTGCACAAATCCTGTTGCCAAGTAACATCAGAACACGAAAGGGACCGAAGGGGTAGAGGAATCTGAGCCTGGTGCCCCTCCCCATCCCCGTCTCCATTTACAATTTCACAGAGCAGGAGCTGAGGCCGAGGCAGGGAAGGGCTGCCGGAGGTCACAGGCTCAGCCCAGAGCTGGGAGCCTGCCTCTTCACATGGGCTGCTTCACCCTGCTTTGAGCCCAGACTTGATAATCACAGGCCAGGAGTCCCACAGATCCCAGGAGCAGCAACTCACAGGGATTGGAAACCCCCAGCCCAACCCAAAGCAAAGGAGAGGTGCCAACTACTGGAAGGAAGGACTTGTGATCACAGCGCTGCCTCCCACAAGCAGTCACCTGCGTGTCCCCAGAGCACTCCGTGTAGAGACACCAGTGTGTCTAACAAGCACACCTGCCTTGAAGCAAAGCACCCGGAGCCCCTCAGGCTCCCTCAGGGAGGGACAGGTCTGGACAGGCACCTGAGAGGAGCCTGGGCTTTGGACCCAGAGCTGTAGGGGAGGGCTCCAATCCCAGCTGGGGGATTTGGGACGAGTTATATAACCTCTTTTAGCCTCGGCTTCACCATCTGTAAAAAGCTCAATAGAAATTTCTACACACCTTACTGGGATGTTGTAAGGACTCGACAAGACAATAACTAGAAAGTATTTAGCAGAACGCTTAGAGATCACTCAATAAACAGATCATGTTGATAGATGATAGATCATGTTGCTATTTTTATGACAACCTTTTATCCCCAGAATTCTGGATACCACATGAGGTGCAGGGGGTAAAGAAGTTATAGGGGGAGAAAGGGAGAGAGCTCCTCTCTGCAGTAGGACGCGCCCCTCCCCCCCCCCCCCCCCACTACTAAGGGAGTCTCAGAGGCAGGAAAAGGGCAGAACTGCAGGCAGCATGTGCCCCCAGCAAGGGCCCCCACCCCTAACATTCCTGTTGGGACTTAACAGGGGGTGGCCAGTTAGTTCCTGGAATGTCCAAGAAAAACAAACTGGTTATTCTGAGTGAAATTGCAGCCTGGCTAAGGCAGGCTCGGTCTGCTTTAAATTAAACACAGCATTTCTGAGATTCTTTTCATCTCCTGGCCACTGTCGGTTAGTGGAGACATTACCTCACCTCACCTTCCTGCTCTGAGGTGGGGAAGCTAACAGGGTGTGCACCTGGGGATGGGATGAGATGGGCTCTCGGGGGAGCCCGAGAGCCCCACCCTGGGCTCCTGGGGGTGGCCAGAGGTGAGCAGGCCCCCCTCCTCTGAAAACTCAGTCTACCTCTGGGGCTGGGGTACTGGGTATTTGGGGATACAGGGTGGAGGGTTGTTCCCATGTGCAGTCAACTCTGTCCTTGGTATTTAGCTAAGGAATCCCAGCTTTTGCAAATACATTGCTCTTCTAGGAGTTCTTGGAAAAAACACAAAACAAAACAAAACTTGGCTGTAGTTTTACAAATCCAGAGTTGGTCCCTTCCTTGACCCTGTCAAACATTTCTGTGCTGGGTGGCCATGCCTGCCAGCTCCTCAGCAGGACCCCAAAGAGCCTTAGCTAGCAAGCTGAGACAGCAAGTCGTTTCCCCACAGGGGTGACCTGGTCAAGGGTGGGGTTCTCTTCTGGTTTTGGAAATTGCTTTCAGCCAGCTTTGTCAGCTTGTGGAGTCCTAGAAAATTCTGAAGTGTTTGAGTCAGGCCAAGCCAAAAGTGAGTGAGTCCCAGCTTCCTCAGCGAAGATTATCTAATCTTACCGGGACCTTCAATATCCTCATCTTTAAAATGGGGGTGAAGGTGCCCACCTTTCAGGGTTGTTATGGGGATTAAATGAAATTCGGTGTGCTCAAGGTTCTTTTGTTTCAAATGAAGTATACCCAAAGTTCTTTGGTTGTCAAACTGAAAATTTCCTCATGCTGTCTTACGTAAAAGGGTAATGTTTTGTGTGGAATCAAGGGCCTTTCACAAAAACAGGTCACCAGGCCTTTCCAGAGAACTGGAACCAGGAACCTGAAGGGGGATTTGCAGTTTCTCTCCTGCTCTGTCTCCACTGGCCCTGGGCTTCCTGCTTCTTTCCGGACCTGGAGGCCAGCCTCCTGTCCCTGTGGACCAGCTTTCTCTTTCCCGTTTACTCAAAGCCCTGCCTTAGCTTGACATCATTTCCTCATGCTAGGTCCACAGTTGGCGCCATTTTCTAGTGTGTGGCTTTATCCTGTGTATGAAATACTTGCGTGCTGGATGTTCTGTTTGTCTGTCCAGTTCTGCTCCTCTTTCTCCTCCACCATGCCCTGTCCCTGGGGTCAAGCTGTATAAACTGTGTCAATGGAGCTTCCTCGCCTTCTCAGTTCTGGTCGACCTGAGGCCACAGTGGACGCCAGCAGGAAACGGGAGGGCAGGAGGAAAGAGCGGCAGGGTGTTTATTATTCTAGTTCCTTGCCCGTGGGGGATGGGTGGGCTGTGGTGTGGCTGGTTGTTTCCTGCAGGAAGGCCACAGCAACCCCCTCCTTCATCTATAGCCCTCGTTGGGTTCTTATAATCACTTCTTCTCTTGTGTTTTCAAGCTGCCTGAGCTGATGGCACTGCACAGTTAGGTCCTGGAGGTGCTGCACCATTCCCTTGCCTGATGCCTTCCATCCTGCCCACATCTTTATAAATAGTCCATTCATTATATTTTCTCCAGTAACAGAGCAGTAAGGTAACACTGAAATGCCATCTCTCTCCTGCTGGGACTCATGATACAGTAAGATCAAGGGGGAAAAGATAGCTTTGTCTCCTTGTCCCCACCCCCCACTCTGGCTCCTGCAGAAAACAGTTGAAGAGCTAGAAGCTCTTTGAGATAAGCATTATAAATTTGAGGCCCAGAACTGAGAAGACAGCCAGAATTCTGCTAGAAATAAAAAGGAATGCATGTGCAATGAGAAGAGATACTTCTCTTGCAAGAGACTCTCCATTTTCCTGGGAGGATGGGACCCACATAAAAGTGTTAGTTAGAAATTTGCTGCCAAATCAGTTAGGGCCTCTCTCTTTCCTAGGACACAAACGCCTAAAAGTAAGCTTCACACAGGTTGTGGACACAGCATATTTTTATATTGTCAACTTCTCTGTATTTTTCACTCCCAAATTTGTTGGATTGGTCACAAGAATCTGTCTTTTCCTTTCCTTTTCCAGTTTGGCTTATGCACATCCCACTTTGGGCTTTGACCATGAGGTCTTAGCCTAGGACAGACTTCCCAGTCTCTGGTCTCTCTAATCTAGTCTGTTCTGCAGCTCACTACCAAATTTCCGGGAAGCTTTCCCTGAAAGAGAGTATTTTATGCAAAGACCTGAGAAATGAGCAGAAATCACTCAGGTGAAGAGCTGGGGAAAAGGAAATTACACTGGCCAAGCCTAGAGGTAAGAAAGAGGTTGGAACTACAGGCACAATGAAGTTAGTATGGCCAAAGGAGGGCACAGTGAGGACTATGATATGAATCAGGTCAGAGTGGGAGAGACGTAGAGGTCAGATCGTGCAGAGAGCCCACTGTGAACGGCACATAATGGGCACCAGTGGAGATACAAAGACTCAATTTTACCGTGCAATAAATATTCAACAACTTTGCTGGAGAGGAAGGAGCCTCGTAGAGAGTGAACCACCTAGGATTCTTCTCATGGAACTAGGGCTGGTCAAAGGGTGGGAGTAGAGACTGGCTACTTCCCAGGGTACTTCAGAGAGCACTGGGCTCAGAGCATAGGCAGAGCCAGGGACACCCTCACCTCTCTGTGACTCCACTCCCAGGGCTCAATGGCCTTTTTGGCTGGACTAGTGGGGTCTCCAGGAAGACAGAGAGGAAATGGAAAGGCCAGTGCCCTTCAGATGGTTCTCCTGGGAAGGCTTGCCAGAGTCCTGGGAAATGATCACAGGCATTATCCAACCTTGGGAAACTCTGTGGAGGTGAGGCCAGGTTGAGTGCTGAGCCCTAGGCCCCTTGGGTCCTTTCTCTCTCAGCAGTTACTATGTGAGACAGTGTCCACGGCTGAGGAGACAGAACACCAAGTGAACCAGCGGCAGGAAGTCCTTGCTCTGTTCTCCAGGTTGCAAGCCCCAGAGAGCAGGCTCTTGGTGCCATCCCTGCTGTCCTGTGTAACCCAAACAACACCTCCCAGGCTGGTCTCCTTCCCTCTGCCCCCTGCTCCCTCCCTCCACTGCAGGCGAACAGGGGGATACCCAGCCACAGGGCCCTAGGCCTGCTCACCTGCCCTCCCTGTCCAGCAGACTGGATATGGCCTCCACTCCTCCCAACACACAGCTGGTCCCAAGCGTCCTGCCACTGATATGGGCCACGAGCTCCTTAGAGCAGGATCACATCTCACACAGGTAGGCACTGCGCTGGCTGAGAATGAGTGCCCTGTGGGGGAGGCTACAGCAGGCCCAGAGCAGGAGGGGGGCCGGGGCAGGATGTCCATCTACAGTGCTCTACAAGAGGTTCGGCCACAGGGCACATGGCCAGGTTGGCAGAGACAGACCCAATGGCTGGTCGAGGCAGTGTGGCTGAGCGCGAGAGCAGGGGAAGAAGTGGGCCCAGGCATATACATTCAGACACACACTCGTCTTCATGAGCTGCATTCCAACAGGAGCACTTGAGACGTGAGTACATTTCCCCTTTAATCATGGCACCTCTCTCCCCATCACACACACCCGCGCCTGCTCATGACTCCTGCATCACAGCACCAGTTAACATGTGTCCCATAGGAAGGCAGGCGAGGAGGCCCTCCCTTGCTACCAGGCTGAGTGACCACAGAATCAATTTGCTTCTCAAAGTGACAGCAGCCAAAGGGTGGGGGTGCAGCACTGGGGTGAATGGGGGTGCAGGGGCAGAAGGAAGTGAGAAGGGCAAAGGTCTCAGTGGCTCTGGGAGACATTGTCAGCAAAAGTCACCTGTGATCCTGACAGACATCCATCGAGGCATCCGTGCAGTCGCTAAGACAATTGCAGCATCTCCAGCCCAGGGTGAGGGGAGAGAAGGGCGAACACCTTAAAGATTTCCAACCACCTGCCTGTTTGGCTTTACCTCACAGCCTCTGTGAAGCTTCAGTGAAACCGTCCATTTGCAGTGTGCTTTGAGACAATTACTCAATTGTTGATTCATTCATTGAAAATGTGTCAGGGGCCTGGTATGTGTCAGAGATTGTGCTGGGGCCAAGAGAGAGGCTAGCAAAGATGAGCACATAAAACAAGGGAAGAAAACATATGGTATGTAAGCCACCCCAATATCTCCTGCCAAGTCCAAGGCAGACATCATGAATCAAGCATAGTGTTTTTTTTTTATCATGGAGTCCAGGAAGGGCCTCAGACTTCTTATCAACACCTTTCTCCAGGCAGCCACTCCTAGTTGGATCCTATGGACCAAATGTTTGTGTTCCCCCCCACCCACAAAATTCATATATTAAAGCCCTAACCTCCAAATGTGGTTGTATTTGAAGATGGGCCTCTAACAAAGGAACTGGTGGGACCCTGATCAAATGGGATTAGGTCCTTCCGAGTATGGACCTCAGAGAGCTGGCCCTCTGGTTCCTCAGGCACACACATCATGTAAGCACATGGCAAGGTGGCAGCCACCTACAAGTCAAGATAAGAAGTCTCAGAATGAAACCTCCCTTGCCAGCACCTTGATCTTGGACTTCTGGCCTTCAGACTGTGAGAAATAAATTGGTATTTAAACCATCTGGTCTGTGGGATTCTGTTAGAGTAGCCGAAGCAGACTAAGACTTTGAATTAACATGAAGAATGAAGTTTGTCAGCCCTGGGGCAAAGGCACGGAGGTGTTAACAGGCATAGCTTGCATCAGAAACAGGGAGCAGCATGATATGTCCAGGGCCCTGGTATTTAGAGAGGGGAGTGGACAGAGATGGGATTAGAGAGTAAGGCAGCCACTGTATCACGTATGGATGTGTAGGCCATGTCAGGGCCTTGTGAGTTACTCTAACAGCACTGGGGAATGCCCTTCAGATCTGTGTTTAGAAAGATTGATCTGACAGCTACAGTCAGGCTTGTGTGGGGCAGGCACGGTGGTGAGGTAGGAGATCAGTGGGTGTCTTCTCCATACATCAATCCTGGGGTGGATGTGCGCCCTGTGAGGGGAATGGCCTGGTTGCAGATAAGAGGAAGAGGTGAGGTGATTTCCTGATTTCTGGCCTGGACAGTGGGATGGATGGTCCTCGCTTTGACAGGAACATGATCTCCTGTAGGGAGAGCAATTTCTCAGCCTGTACAGACGTTAGGTTCCAAGCTGAGCAGAAGTCCTGAAGCTCAAGTCAGCCCCATTCTATTGGTCAGAGTGAGGCACCAGCTAGCCCAGATTCCATGTGGCTGGGGACTACATGAATATAGGGAAGCATGAGTCACTGGGACCACTTTGTCATGCAAGTAATAGGCAAGAAACAAGGGGAAGAGCAAGGCCCAAAGCCAGATAGATGCACTTGCCACTTGAGCCTTTCACCTCTGATGAGTTTCTCTGCAGCCCGGGGAATTCCTCTGAGCCAGAGATAGAACTGGGTCATGTGACTCCCCTTAGCTCCAAGGAATTCTGGGAACCTGAATATTTTAACGAGCACATTGCAATCTCCTACAAAACCTGATAAGGAAGAAGGGGAGAATGGCACTTGAGGGTGGTAACAGGCAGAATGTTCTGTAGAAGCCTTGGAGGGGTAGGGAGGAAATAATGGCTGCTGAGCCCCTTTATGGCAGAGAAACCACACTCAGCACCTTTGACATGTTACCTCAGAAGAAAATGGAGAATCTGGTTTTGTAGGTCAGGGGCGAGGCCTGAATGTGCATCTCTAACAAGTGTTCTGGGGATGCTGAGACTGCGGAAGGAAAACCACAGTTTGAGCAGCCCAGAACCGGGGTACACCGAGGAAACAAGCAACCCCCAAATCTCAGAGGGTTAAATGGCAAAGGCTTGTTTCGTACTCATGCTGCATGTTCACTGTGTTTCTGGGGGCTTTGCTGCGCTGGTGACCGGTTTGGAGGGAAAGAAGTCGTGGCAAAGCACCACCTGGCTCTTATAGGCATTCCAGTTGAATGGCCATGACCAACATCAGGCGGGGAGAAGCTGTACTGGGAGAATAATACTGAAGATTACCACAGCCTTCACCAAAGCAGTGGGATTTGACCTGATGGGGCTTTGAGGGATGAACAAGGGCTTATCCTATAGAGCAGGTGGGGAGAACATTCCAGACTGAGGGAACACCATAAATAACTACCACTGACTGAACACCTGTTATGTGCCAGCTTTCAGATTGTTTCCTAATTGGCCCTCACAAGAACCTGAGATATTTTTAGTCATTTTTATAAAAGAGGAGACTGAGGGTCCGACATCAGCTAAGTTGCTTGCTGATGGTCACAGGGCCAGAAAACAGGAGTCCAGGAAATCAAACCCAATGTCTGGGACTTTCCCTCCCATGCCACAGTGGACAAGTGGAGGCATGTGGCTGCGTAGGGTGTTTGCAGAATGGTTTGTATGCTGCTGTTTCCCTGGAAATGGTCCCAGCATCTAGAGGATGTTTTTATTTTTAATTAAATAATTTTTTTAATGTTTATTTTTGAGAGAAAGAGAGACAGAGTGTGAGCAGGGGAGGGGCAGAGAAAGAGGGGGACAAACAGCCCAAAGCAGGCTCCAGGCTCTGAGCTGTCAGCACAAAGCCCATTGCAGGGCTTGAACTCACAAACCTCCAAGACCATGACCTGAGCTGAAGTCGGACGCTTAACCAACTGAACCACCCAGGCACCCCTAGAGGATTTTTAAAAAACTTTTTCTTTTATTTGAGAGAGAGAGAGAGAGAGAGAGAGAGAGAGAGAGAAGCCGGGGGGGGGGGGTGAAGTGAGAGAGAGAATCCCAAGCAGGCTCCAT